>NC_089743.1:92051402-92238902 GCF_040412425.1 Macrobrachium rosenbergii
GATAACCTGTCTCTCTCTCTCTCTCTCTCTCTCTCTCTCTCTCTCTCTCTCTCTCTCTCTCTCTCTCTCTTTGAGGAAAAACCAACATGCTTGACTTCACTGATTTACCAAAAATAAAGGGGTCATGGAAGATTTTGAAACCATACATAAGACTATTCACAAGATACTCTTCCTCAAAAAGAATGCCCACATATGGTAAACGAGAGGCAAAACCATCCATTAAACAATCTCTCTCTCTCTTATTAATCCATATTTCCATTGTATTTCGGGACAAAACCGGTGCTCAGCGTGACATCATCCTGACGTTGATAGACTCTCTCTCTCTCTCTCTCTCTCTCTCTCTCTCTCTCTCTCTCTCTCTCTCTGTGAGGAAAAAAACCAACATGCTTGACTGATCACTGATTTACCAAAAAATAAAGGGGTCATGGAAGAGGTAAGCCTCACCCCGTCGGGGTGAAACCATACATAAGACTATTCACAAGATACTCTTCCTCAAAAAGAATGCCCACATATGGTAAACGAGAGGCAAAACCATCCATTAAACAATCTCTCTCTCTCTTATTAATCCATATTTCCATTGTATTTCGGGACAAAACCGGTGCTCAGCGTGACATCATCCTGACGTTGATACATATCACTGATTTACCAAAAAAATAAAGGGGTCATGGAGCAGTCACCCCGTGAAACCATACATAAGACTATTCACAAGCCTCTTCCTCAAAAAGAATACACATATGACTGCAAAACCATCCATTAAACAATCTCTCTCTTATTAATCCATATTTCCATTGATTTCGGGACAAAATGCTCAGTGACATCATCCTGACGTTTAGAGTTTTGCATGAGCAGTCCCTGTAACATGAGGGTGACTGCCACTTCAGATTAGAGTATTTAATTAAGTGATGTCTGACACTGTATTTAATAAACTGATAATATTCGTCTCCTTTATATTGACTTGTCTCCTGTGATACCATGACGTCCTTTAACAGCTATCTAGATGAAGGTTCGTGGGAAAGCTTACAAGACGCTCTTGTTTTTATTTTTAACACTCACATATTGTACTATTGTTGCAGTGTTAGCGATAAAATGACATATTATTTACATTTATTTGTGGCTTCAGATTCTTTACTGCATGCAAATGGATAATGATGTTGAAACTTTGACGTTTACAGACACACAGGGAAACCAAATTAATCGCGAAAATATTGAAACTATACATTTTAAAGTAACAAAGTATTGCGCAGAATTAAAGATAAAAAAATGGCAATTTTTTTACCCTGTACAATATGAAAGAATTATCGTGCATTTGAAGTCTAATTTAGATTTGTACGTCTAACAGCGAAGAGCTATACGATGTTGTATCTTTACGGGCTGCCCGAGAGCAAGTGCTCTTGCTGGCAAAAGGCTACCTTAATCTAGAACAAGGTAGTGTCTTCGGAATATTTGTAATATATGAATTTATTGCGCCGTGTTTTTTCTAAAAGGACGAGTTGACTAAATTTCGTATAGAGGACCAAATGGGCACTAACATTAATTTAACATTCCGTGCTGCTGAACTGTGTAACATTTTTCATCTATTTGATAGTGTAGGTGGCCAAGATGGTCTATAAGCCTATTAAAGTGATTACCATTCTCTTGTTCGCAAGCACCAGTGCTCTCGCTGTGGTCTGACAGTGCTCTTTCACAGTGGTTAAAATCGGGCTTCTACTAATATATCAAATTGATGCTGGTGTTAGAGTAAAACTGCTATGGCTGAACTGGCTTTAAGCCAAACCATCTCGAGAAGTTACCTTTCTGGAACGTTTGAAAAACTATTTTTTCTCTGCAATGTCTGGTTTTCCAGGATATTGCTCAGTCCTTAGTCACTCGTCACTTGTAGTCCGCGGCTGACTAGTAAAAGAAATCCAGTTTAAGTTTATACCAAACTCAATGAAGATGAAAGCAAGAACTGGTTTGACAATGACTCTGACTAGATTAGTTTATGAGCCGGTGTGTCTTCCCCACAAACTATGGTCAGAGACAACACTCACGAGACGAATCTGTAGACTGTGCTAAAAATGACCCACAAATCTGTGGTCAAAGATAAAATAAAACAACAGATAAATGTCCAGATGAGTAGATCAGAGCTGTATGTACGTTAAATGTAGGCTATATAAAAGCCCAACAGAATTGAAATCTTGGACCGAGTTGGGTTTTAAAAAATAACAATTGTCAACTAAAGACACGTCACTGCGTTTTCCCAAGATTTTTCATGACAGGTTGTGTCGAGTAAGACTGATTTTAACACCAAAGTTTGCCTTAACTTATAAAACTCGCGGCATTGCTAACAAAACCTTAGATAGTAAGTCATTCCTTTTAAATACTGTCACAGATCAACGATGCCCTTTATTCTTGTTTTCGAATGCTAAAATGGGACGAGAACACATACGAGTATAATATCTTTTAAAGAAACTTTGTTCCGTGTATTTTGTCATTAATGTCATTTGTTATACGAGCACATCCATACTATATATAAAAAAAAAAAAAAATGAACGGTCATGCAAGAGAGGCTAGCCCTAGACTTGGCTTAGGGACTTGACTTAACAGAGGTGCTGGCAATGAACATAATAGACTGATACACATTGTGTTTTGTATGACAGAGATTGCTTTATTGTAAAAAACTAACCAAAAGTACTTAAAGTTCCGTCTTTATAGGGAAGCTCTTCATGTCTTAGTTGTAATTTACAGCTTTATTGAAATAACTTATTTTTGCTATTCATATACATCTTTAGTTTCCTCTTGCCCGCCACTAGGTTTGCTCATCTTTTCAGTACTTGGGCCAGATTACTGAATAGCCTGAATGCCATACATTGAAAGGTCCATTGTTCAATATCTTTGTTGTGTCTTGGCTCCACTAACTTTATTTGTCCTTGTTTCCAATTTAATTTATTTTTGTTGGTGGTCAGTTACATATTTCGGTTTTAAGTCTTTATTGGAATGTACTTCAGGACTGAATGTTTAATTTGTTTTCCAGACAACTGCAGCCATTGGTAAAATATGCATTTTGTCTCTTTGGAATCAAACTTTTGAACCTGTAGTCTGTCCCACAGACCGCAGAATGTACAAGTCTTCTTGTGCATTTGCTATGCTTATGTCTAAATTTCTAGTAGTTGGAGAATTGTATTGCATATTTTTCAGAGATATTTCTACACATCCTAGATACACAGTGGACCTTGCCATCTTGCTTTCATATGTTCCTTCTAACATTAAGTATGTATGTCGAAAAATTTCAATCTATGGTTTTGAATTTCTACCTTGCAACCTATCCGAAGGTTGTTTTCTTTTATTATTGCTTTCTGTGATATTTTCGTTGCATCTTATTACGGGCTACAAGTAAACTAATACTGATCTGTGGCGTCTTATCCTTATTCATCAGTTAGAATAGGTATCTCGTCCCATTTTCACGATTTTATTATTCGAATAAGGCAATTCAAGACTTGTGATTCTTTGCAAAAGAGGATTTTATTTGTGAAACATATCAAATGATAACGGAGGGCAATATAGCGATTGAGATATTACTAGAGATAGAATATGAAAATGTTAATTAAGACACTCAGACAGATACGTTCTCTTGTGCTTCCAAATCTGCGTTTGCCCTCGAGGGATAATCAGGATGAAAAAAATGATGGTTTTAGTTCAGTAACTCTGGTTCAACCCATTTCATTGAAGACCAGCTGTATTTTAGAGTCGTGACGAACGTCGACAAGACGTAAAATGTGATAAAAATGCCATATAGAAACTTAATTCTTAAAGGAAGACCAACGACCCTTACAAGTCATTATAGTGATGTAAATAATTTGAAAAATCTTTGTAAAAAGATTATGATTTAACGTAATTTGAAATTGTTATTCTTCGAGAAAGAGAGAGTTAACTGGAAATATTTCATGTTTAAATTTAAGTTATTTTTTGCTCAAATTTCTTCGTGTGGTATAGCCTAATAAATTATCGTTTTCCAATGAGGCGTTAACTCCAAACTCCACTGTTTATTAGGAAGAGAAAACTATGAAATGTGAGAGACAGTCATAACAGGCCGAGGTCGAATGGAAAGGTATCCACAATGTGAGAAACGACTTTGGTGGTTGGGCTATTGTTCACCTTATAACAAAAGGACAAAGTTATCAATCAGTCGCGACCAGTTAGACAGGAACTACGTAGAAACTTGTCACAATAGGACTAGTGATTGTGTGTTGACTTCCAGTCACCTAACATTATTTCGGCAATGTCGAAGTTCCCTAATATAAATTACATCGAAAACTGTATAATATCATCCTCAAAGTAATAGTTTTGTTGCATGAAACGATACAATACGTTTTATGAAGTCTCCCTTAAATATATATATTTTTTTTACGGCGGGGTTTCCACCATAGAAAACTAGTATTTTTGGGATAACTTCACTGATCCCATAAAACCATCCTGTTTTGTATGCAGTAAATCTTTTTTCATAGTCAATATGTAGTTTTATAATACACGCTGTTTGTCTACTATAGATTTTATGTATATTACCCATATATAGATATAATATATATACATTCACACACACACACATATATATATATATATATATATATATATATATATATATATATATATATATATATATATATATATATATATATATATATATGTGTGTGTGTGTGTGTGTGTGTGTGTGTGTGTGTGTGTGTGTGTATTAAATTTCTCACTTACACAATAATTGTTCTGTGCATTAATACAATTACTAATAGGACCTCATTAAAACTGGATGGTATCTAGAGGAGATATTTAATCAGGAAAAGTTACAAGTTTTCCAGGACTAACAGTCCTCATTGTCAAGTATTCGTAGAATATATATATATATATATATATATATATATATATATATATATATATATATATATATATATATATATATATATATACATATATATATATATATATATATATATATTATATAGAACTTAGTTAAGAACTTTGTTAGAATGTACCCACATGCAATAGCCTGTTGATTCCATAGCAATGTGGGCGTATAGAACGAATTTTGACCATCTTTCACGCCTCACAGAAGTCAAGAAAGTATTTATCAAGCGTTGGACTCAACGGGATTGAGTTTTATTTTCAAACATAATGGGAAGAATGTTAGGATTTTTGGGTCGCATCTCTCTCTCTCTCTCTCTCTCTCTCTCTCTCTCTCTCTCTCTCTCTCTCTCTCTCTCCGTAATAATGCCAATGACGTAATGCCTGTCAAGGAAATTGAAAAGCGCATCCTATGCTCCTAGGAAATCGTTATCGCCATGTTGGAAAGAGACTTGGCGCATTACGCCTGTGATACCATAAAATGTTAGCAAAAAAAAATATATATATATATATGCATAATAAAAGCAGTTAAATTAACAGCCCGTACTAAACTGTATTTAGGAGATCTTAAATGTGGTTTAGGAAGTAAAAATTGAATGATTAACAATGCAAAACTAAAAATCAAATATAACGATATTACCTACTAGTGTTAACCAGACTTAAACTATAATAATTACTGTGTGAATTTCAAGAAATTCGCTCTTCAAATTTCATACCGTTATTGCTGGTAACTATATAATTTCATTATTTTATTTAGAAATTTAAGACGTTAGCTGAGCATTTGTAAATAGCGAAGGGTTTTTGCCAATGCTGTGTTGTAAAATAAGTAGCAGTTGACTTTCCTAAAAGGAAAAAATAAATTCTTGAAACATCAGGTCAAATTGGCTGTTGCAGTGATCTCTGACTGAATAAAATGATTATGTCTGAATATGACATTTTAGTGTGATAAAATCAGCGATTCTGTCATTTTTAAGGTTTTAGTTCACCTTTTTCCGAACCTGTTAAAACATACTGGTGCTGTAATTAAATGTATAGAATTCTTAAGCAAAAAATGTCGAACGCTATATTCTTTCAAGACAGACGAATGAAGCTCAACATTGTTGTATGAAATATGTTTGATTTTTCTTTCAGCTTTCCTCCGCATTCAGCGTTTACACCTCACTCCCAAAAAGGAGAGGTGGCTGAACAATCACTTTTCATATAACCACCTTCACTTCCATAGACGTTCTAAGTCTCTTTCCCGGTCGTTTGCGAAACCGCTGATAACATTTTTGTACGGCCGGGATTTCAGACGAAAACTAAAATTAACTGCCAAATAGGTCTAAGACAATTGTGGATGAGGAAAAGAGGAAGAGGAATGAATATACGAAATGTTTTAAAAGAAGCACACAGGCATTTACAGAACCTCATTCAAACTGGATGGTATCTAGCGGAGATATTTACTCAGAAAAGGTCACAAGCTTTCTAGGGCAAACAGTCCTCATTTTCAAGTATCAACTAGATACCACCCAGTTTGAATGAGGTCCTGTTAGTATTATATATATATATATATATATATATATATATATATATATATATATATATATATATATATATATATATATTTGCACACTTATATATCAAAGGGATTTTTTATATATATATATATATATATATAAATTGCAACGTGACCTTTGAAAACTGCGACAACCTTCTTAGTTCTTAGTTCTTCTTAAAGACCTACATTTCTGCTAAGCATGCAATACAGTAAGTGTTCCATTGCTTTTTTTAACAAGAGTGTTGTTTTAGCTATTACTTTTCCTGTCATTATTACTAACTGTTATTATAATGGTCGTTGCTAAAGCTAATTTTGTTTTTAATTTTTTGCATTATTATTATTATCATTGTTATTGTTATTATCATTACAATATCAAATAAGAGAATTATAGGATAACTAAACAGAATATTGACGACACTCTTAAATAATGTTAAGGAATCATATTTTGTTAGCTTACTATCCTTTGTTCGTCAGTCTGTAAGTCCAGGTAAGGGCATGAAGTATTAGTTTCTTCGAAAATGAAAGCGTCTGGATTAAAATAAAACATTCCTTGAGATACGACAACTGCGTATAACATTATGTCACCCAAAACAAAACTATTACTTTAAAGGGTTTTACTTTCGAAGGGCAAATCATAGTTTGAAAATGTGTTGTTAAGTGCACTGGCATAAGTGCTTGTGACGCAGAGAGGCGGCATTTGTACGACTTCACTTTTTTTCTTCTTCTTCTTCTTCTTCTTCTTTAATGCTATCTTCCTCTCTGGGCAGTTTTGTTCATGACGTGAGGATAGGTTTAAAAATCAAAGGCGACTTTGCCTCATGTGTCGAGCGGTGATGGAGGCCGTTAAACGTATGATTGTCATTGATTTAAAGGCATAGCAACTCTTACCTCAAATGGTCAGGTCGTGTTTGTTTTGATTTTCCGTTATTAGATTTGTTGGTATTCCTTATCTCTCTCTCTCTCTCTCTCTCTCTCTCTCTCAGTAGCCTAAGTTATTGTAGTTCTTTCCGTTGCCCTCTCTCTCTCTCTCTCTCTCTCTCTCTCTCTCTCTCTCTCTCTCTCTCTCTCTCTCTCTCTATATATATATATATATATATATATATATATATACATATATATATATATTCCAGTAACCATTGTTTCAGTGTAAATAAGAAAATTGCCTCTGTCCTATATCTCTTAGTCTTCCCAGACAAATACGTACATGTATACAAACGTATACACACAGACACACACACATAATATACATATATATATATATATATATGTATATACATACTGTATATATGTGGTGTGTAGGTGTTTAGCGAGCCTGAATCTGAAACTAGCCAGGTTTGATAATGAAAGGGTGACTGTGTAGCGTAATGTACTGTAGATACAAAGTTAGGCAAGAGAAAGGGACTTATCGAAGGTAGGCACGGAGTTCTAAGAAGAGATAAGAATGGCTATAGCGTCTTGGTGTAAGTACGTAGTTTCTGAAGAAGGACATTCTCAAGCATATTTAGGACAGACAAAATGGAGAGTGTTTAGTACAGAGGATAAGGAAGAGCAATTTGATGGATTTAACGGCGGGTAACGGTTTTGATGTTAGGCTTATCTTATTTATTGGTTGAAGCATAAGTTTCTATGTATAACTGAATCACGAAAATAGGGAACGTGATGAATATATAAAGATAAAATCCAGTGTTTCCCTTTCCTTCGTGGATTTTATCTTTATTTATAAAGTGTCTGTAAGTGTGATAATGAGTCAGGGAGAATATTATCGTGTAAGAGGAAAATGAATGAAACCTGGAAGCATGCAAATTTCCAGGATAGGGAAGTGGAATCAGAAAGAGTGTTTATGGCCATAGAAGTAAAGGAAGAAGGAGTAAAAACAATGAGTGATGTGATAAGAAAATGAGAGTTTTAGAGAAAAACGTACGAAATTGATCATTTGAAGTGCAAAAAGTTAAGTATACCTCAGTTTAATCAGCCCACTGAGCTGATTAACAGCTCTCCTAGGCTGGCCCGCAGTGCAGAACACCAGGGAAGATTACAGAGTTGGGCAGACAGGTCAGTCAAGAAGAAAGTGAGACGGAAAACAAGGTTATTTAAGGAAATAGTGATGTGAATATAGGCAGAATCTTAAGCGAGAATAAGTTGCTCCAGACAGAAATAAAAGCAAAGCAAAAGGGTAATGATTTTATGTAACAAATTTTGTTTTTCCTCAAAGATTTGTTGAATGTGGAGGATAAAAGAGAGGAATAACTGAATAATTCAAGGGTTACTGTAAGTTTTTTGGATGCTTGCGGACACAGCCGTTGATGATTATGCGTGAGATACTGCAGTATGGCAGTAAAATTGTTACTGAAGGAGTAATCGTAGCTTGTAAGTTATGTACAGATAAGGGAAAGGATCAGAAGGAATTGGTAAGAGGAATACACGCACACACACACACACACATACACACATATATATATATATATATATATATATATATATATATATATATATACGAGTATATATATATATATAGAAATATCAAAACACAATTACATGTGGAACAGAAATAAATTTCTGACTTACATCAGAATCGAACTTAGGTCCTTCAAATGAAAGACCAGAGCGCTGCCAACCAGGCCACACAAGTCATAAAAGGAGTTGGAACCTGAGTACAACTGTACCCAAGAAATTACCTGGGCAGGCTAACTGCTTGCACACCAGCGTGCTGAGTTGGGGAAAACACGCTGGTATGCAAGCAGTTAGCCTACCCAGGTAATTCCTTGGGTGCAGTTGCACTCAGGTTCCAACTTCTTTTATGACTTGTGTGGCCTGGTTGGCAGCGCTCTGGTCTTTCATTTGAAAGACTTGAGTTCGATGCTGATGTGAGTCAGAAACACACACACACACATATATATATATATGTGTGTGTGTGTAAATTGTTTATTCGTTCACTTATTTCTGTGCATGTCTTGCACAATGCAACATCTCTTCAGAAGTAATTGAAGAATATTTTTGTTATATCTGCATTCAGACAACCTGCTTCCGTTTCCGCTTACTAATTGCTGTTATCTGCTTCGTCAGATAATGGGATGTCGTCTTCCTGTCAAAATCGTCTGGGTCTTGCGTGCGCTTTTTTTTTTTTTACATACCATATTCACCTGTCTGAAGTAATCTGTGACTTCTAGCTCTGTTCTTGTAAATTCTCTCTCTCTCTCTCTCTCTCTCTCTCTCTCTCTCTCTCTCTCTCTCTCTCTCTCTCTGTGCTTCCATCTGTGTCATTGTAAACGCTCTCTCTCTCTCTCTCTCTCTCTCTCTTGTGTTGCTTCCATAATTGTCCTTGCAAACTCTCTCTCTCTCTCTCTCTCTCTCTCTCTCTCTCTCTCTCTCTCTCTCTCTCTCTCTCTCTCTCTCTCTCTCTCTCTCTCTCTCCTGTTGCTTCTATCTTTGTCCTTTAAACTCTCTCTCTCTCTTCTATCTTTGTCCTTGTAAAACTCTCTCTCTCTCTCTCTCTCTCTCTCTCTCTCTCTCTCTCTCTCTCTCTCATAATATATAAAGATTACTCAAGTCGATCATTCTCTTACATATTTCGTAGAGAATTCAATCAATTAACTTGATTTTTACACAACACAAATTTCAGTAACTTAGCCTACACTATACGCCAAGGCTGTAAATATTACGTAAAAAGGAATAAAAATTTCCCTTTCAGGTATATTCATAGAATTTGGCAA
This sequence comes from Macrobrachium rosenbergii, assembly GCF_040412425.1. Taxonomy (NCBI): domain Eukaryota; kingdom Metazoa; phylum Arthropoda; class Malacostraca; order Decapoda; family Palaemonidae; genus Macrobrachium; species Macrobrachium rosenbergii. The sequence continues at coordinate 92,061,522 of NC_089743.1, forward strand.
AATTTAGCAAAGTTCAATTAAAGTTATATGTAAATTAGTGTCATTCGTCTTTCTCCACATGTAATGTAAATCAGCCCCCTTACCAAAATTTGGATGAAGTTTGCAAGAACAACAAAGGTTTTAATTAGCTCAAAAAACAATATATACTCATAAATGTGTTTATCGCTATATCTCCATGGTTGTATTTAATAAAAGAATAACCTCAATCCTAGATCTAGAAGAAAGAGGGAACAAAGGAAGAATAACATTGGAGACTGAAATGTAGGACAGATAACAGGGGCATGCGCATTCATTTTCATAATTGTGCAGTCTGAGTCTGCTCTTGAGGTAAAGGCTTATCTCAACCGTGTCAGCGTTAATTAACAAAAAGAATTTGAAGAAAATTTTCTTCAGTTTGGCATGCCACATTTCATTAAGGTCATTTAGCTTTCTTGGAAACAGTTACGGAGGTTGTTCCACAATGGTAGTGTTTCCTGCATTTCGTAATACGTCATATGTTTTTCTGAAAATGGAGGCGGGACTTTTAGATGGTCATTTGACTCGAGTTCTGTCACTTGTTATAAGATCTCAGATCAATGTCTCTCTTTTTAGCCTAGTAACTTTAATGTGCATGAGTTTGGATGTGTATACTATGTTAACGTAGCCTGTGACGAGTGTTTTATCAGGCGTTACTGTATCATGAAGTTGCGAGAAAACAAAATCACAAATCTTTGACGACTGCGTTTTCTGTTATCAATCTCTGGGTTCGGGGACCCCATTTTCCGCCATGAATTCATTCGCATTTCGCGCGCTTCCTGCCGAGTCACATACGAAATCAGAAGCCAAGGAAAGCTGATATTTGCTAAATATCAGCTTGATTTGTAAATATCCATGATTATTTGGTTAATCCAGCAACTGAACTTTCGTAGTGGGTTTCTCCTTAATTACCACAACGTCTCTCGTATGCTTTGTAAAGGGCTTGTTACGCCATCTGACGTCATGGCGTAAGTTTATGAAGACAACTTTACGATTACGACAGATTATACCCTGGAACTAAACGAATTTAAAAGCAAAATATGGGTACGTTGCATGGGGGTCTCCCTTTAGATTACTTCTAAAACCGTCGAGATGATTTAAAGGGCCAACGCTGAGTCAAACTCTTAAAGAAACGCCATAGAAATGAGGAAACGCCATAGAAATGAGGAAGTGTTATGCTACGTCACGCTGAGTTCTCAAATAGATTGCTAAAACTGGAAACACCCACGACACTGGTACGTGGCGCATCCGGTCTTCAGCGCCCAAAATAATACCCGATGGCATGACCTTGAATGCCGAAAGAACAAGAGAAGGTTCTATTGTTCCAAGATATCTTTCAGTTGACCACAATAATTTCACAAGATAACGACTCAATTCTCACGGCTTTGTGAGAGTCTGGACGGAAGCGAACTGATGGAAGAGACGTTAGCCAGGAGAACTGAAATGGGTCCTAAAGGAACCATCTATTTTTGAAGAAGTCAAAAGTTACTTGAGCGAGAACATTATTCCGACGGAGAATATAACTGACAGCGCAACAGATGGCGTCGTTTCTGTGGTTAGGCGATACACGAGTATCGTCGTCCATCTAAAAGCGTTCCTTCTCTGCTTATTACTCATTTTATTAGACACATTTAGAACCACGTAGCTAGAAATTAAGTAAACTTTACTTGAGGTAAACTTTACTCAATCTCATTTCCTCCAGGATCGGTTTTTCCGATGCGTTAGGCCCAATCAAAAGACGAGGATTTCCGGAGCAAGGTCTAGGCCTAGGTGCTACTCTAGCATACCGAAGTGGGGCGAATTTGCAAGAGAAATTGTCATTATCATTCTCATAATCTCTGAGACATCATTGTTCCGTTCATGTCTGATAAAGTACAAAGAACAACTCGCTGATACTCAGACGGGCCTATACCTGTCAGATATCTTTCAGAAACTGTATTTGGTGAACCATACCTTTCACAGAATAGAGTAACTCTTAGACTGCAAGACAGCCATTGTTTCTTTCCTTGACACAGACGATCAGAGAGGTATTGCGGGGTGGTGAACTTACTGTTGATGTGAAATATTTCAAGATAGATTTTGAGGCATTTGAAGCAAGCAGCACCCAAAATGAATAAGAAATTCAAGAGTTGTTGATTGATTTTTAGAGTGCACTGCGTCAATTCAGTTAGTTTCCAAAAGATTTTTGGCTTTTTAATCGCCTCTCTCTCGATATATTTGGTTTAGTGTTGATTCTTCAAGGTAGTTTCTTTAACAAAACCTGTGACAAGAATATATATCGCGACTAGAGTTGACAACCGACCGTTATCATATTCTTTTGAACTGAAAAACAATGAACTCATTAATCCTGATAGATGTTCAATTTCTCTCTCTCTCTCTCTCTCTCTCTCTCTCTCTCTCTCTCTCTCTCTCTCTCTCTCTCTCTCTCTCTCTCTCTCTCTCCACGGAAGTTTTATCCAGTAAATTGGAATATTCAAGCTTGCTTTTCGTTCAGTAATTAACAGTTTCTGTTTACCTTTCCGTTTTGTAACCTTGAAATCTAAGAGCTTCGACCGGGACCTTTACCAAAAAACGATCGAGATTGATAGGTTTCACCAAGGAATGGCGGCCAGTGGGTTAACTTTTCGTCATATGAATGAAAATTCACTATGATTATGATCTATTTTGTTCAGTGTGTGCAGTGTCTTAGGTCTATAACATAAACTTTTTAGTAAGGATCGGAATAGGGGAAAATTCGGTCGATTAGCGCTCCAAGTTAGGCGATATTTCTTCACGCGCGAATGACACAAGTGCCAAGAACGGATGCATAAGAAATGAAATAACCCAAATATAAAAGATATTTGCAAGATCAGAACGAGTATTGATAGAGGCGCCAGTTACCTGTAATCAATTATTCAACAGACAACGCCAATGACATTTTGCCTCTCGGCCGTGGTCTACGTAATCGCATCGCCTTGACAGAACCAGATCGCTCTATTAATCTGTCGCATTCAAAAACGTCTGCGTGAGAATTTTGCTTTGCCTCACGTCCAGCATTACATGCTTGTACTCCCAGCTCACTTTTTTTTCGCTACATAAACACATCTGAGGGCGCCAGTCGCCAGCGAATACAAGTATGACGTTCAAGGTCGTTATGCCATTAATAATTCACCGATTGTGGAGGACCTTGCTACAACTTAGTCGAAATTACACGGCAGGATGAACACCTCTTCCGAAATACGACGCACTACGTCACCGGGATCGTATTTCATCCTTATGACCTCTTATCATCATGTGACTACCTTAGCAATATCGGAATTATGCGACAAAAATTTCGTTCTGGCCTCTTGTACCTCGCTAGAAGTGCATAAAACGCAGTTAACCGATATAAAGCGTAACCTTTTTTTCTTTTATTCTGCTGCTAGATTACATTTATTATTTCGGATATATTTTCTAAAGTCTTCGTACGTGCTCACGTAGCTGTAACCTAAAGTGGTAAGTAGTGTAGTGTTTCCATTAACATAATAAGATATCGTCTGTTTACTAGGTGGTATACTGCAATAGACGACAGAAAACGCGCCAGTGGGAAAGGTGTTCGATCCTCCTGCGCGGGTCTCCTGACTAACTGGGTGAAAAGTAGGGAGTCTCTTCGTGGATGAGTTATTGTAACCAAGAAATTAACCGTAAACGCACACGTACTAGTTTTATAACAATTTAAAGTGCTAAATATATTCATTTATATCGATATAAATCCATTTTGATGACGTAATTCTCCCTAGCACCGGATCGTAGTGCGAGTTAGTAGAAGAGCATTACTCATCAGCTGTGTATCAGCACTTCAGATCACTGCAATTTATCTGTCCCGATAAACCACTTTTTTTTTTAGGTGATTTTCTAAGTATAACTGTAAAAATTTCCGCAAACATGCAAAGTGGTGAAACTTTCGTTCCAATAATGTTATTCCGTTCAACACTTCGTTCGGTTCCGGTTGGGAATCCCAAAACAGGATGAACAAAGATAATATTTATGATTATTCCTATTGTGATCGGACTTATTGTTTGAATGACGGAGCATTTTAAGTCGGGAATTACATTATGACGTGTTGTGATAATTAAAGGGCTTTCAGGGAGTGATTGAGCGTGGAATATTTTTCCAGCACTTGAATATATTTTGTTCTTTAGTGAATTAGCACTAAAAGTGGTCTTGTACACATAAATAGCAAAATGTTACAAGATTTTGCCCACCATTTTTCAAGAAAGAAATGATAATGTGACACATCAAAGTAATAATTACCACGATATCAAGATTTTTTTAAGCCACAGAATTCTAGCGGATCCAGAAAAATTTCAAAGGGGGCCACCAGTTATTATATTATACATACACAATACAGTATATATATATATATATATATATATATATATATATATATATGTATATATATATATATATATATATATATATATATATATATATATATATATATATATATATATATATATATATATATATATATATATATATATATATATATATACACACACACAGAAGGAGAAGCCACGGCCAAAATACTCACATCCTCAAGGAACAAGGGAAACGAAGGCCTCCATTCTTACAAATTTATTGCCGACGTTTCATGACACATGTCACATTTTCAAGGCTAGAAAAGAAAATAATTTGCACCACAGATAGAATCACGGTATTAAAAGAATTTTTTAAAAATTAAAATATTTAAAATTCACAAAAAATGGCAATGCATCTTTAAAATTAGGTACATAAACATAAAAAAGGATCACTTGGTGAATCTGTGTCTTAGTTCCCTTGACCTATATCTTTTGTGATCCTTTTTTTATGTTTATTTATGTACCTAATTTTAAAGCTGCATTGCCATTTTTTTGTGAATTTTAAATATTTTATTTTTTTTTTAAATTCTTTTAATACCGTGATTCTATCTGTAGTGCAAATTATTTTGTTTTTTAGACTTGAAAATGTGACATGTGTCATGAAACGTCGGCAATAAATTTGTAAGAATGGAGGTCTTCGTTTCCATTGTTCCTTGAGGATGATATATATATATATATATATATATATATATATATATATATATATATATATATATATATATATATATATATATATATATATATATATATATATATATATATATATATATATATATATATATATATATATACATGAAGTATTTCGGTCGCATCATAATATAATATATTTTCTTCAGCATATCATTCAGTATTTAAGTAGAAATTATGAAATAGACAGCAATCGCCTGTTCTGTCAGGGAATACCAAATCCATTATATCATAATTAAGATTATTGTTATTATTATTATTATTACTATTTTTTCTCAAAAATTTTACTAGTATTTCTATAACAGATTTTTTATTTTGTCCCATTTTTGTATTTCTTATTCATGATAATCTAAATCCCCAGTATTATTATTTTGTCATTATTTTTCATCTGCTAGTCCCATAGAAACAGGTATGTAGGTATTGTTAACAATATTATCTTTACGACGCAAACATGAATGGCCATAAATCATGACGACTATAATGGTGATAACGATGACGAAGAAGAAGAGGGCGTGGGAGGAGGGTTAAAAGATTTTGGGGGTTGGGGGTTAGAGGGTCGTGTTTGCCAAAGGATTAAGGAAGCACCCAGACTATTTTTTGCCCTGGCCAAAAGCTTCCTAAATCTTAAACTGGTTAAAACTTAAACTTTGATCCTGCAACTGGTATACAGCTCGGATGAATAGATAAATCAGTCAGTGAATTAATGAATGAACAAATAAAAAGAGGAAAAATAAGTGAATGACGGGTCCTCTTGGTGAAGCAGTTTGCAGCTTAGACCCAAGACTGATCCCATGGGTAGGGGCTGGGCGTGGAAGGCAAGGACAGGGCGATTTAGTCCCATAGCCTGAAAATAACAGTTTAATGCTGACTTAAACAGGAAAGTGGGTACTTGTCAGTTAATCGACTGTGTTTGGTCGACATGACCAAACAACTAAATAACTTGCTGCGAACTCGTAGGCTAACCCAGACCTGCTGTCCCCCCTACCCTCCCGGTCTTCTACCTACCCCGCCTTCACCCGGGCAGACAAACAGGTTTGCAGGAGGAGAGTGGATGTCTCCCCTACCCTCCCATTCCCCTACCTACCCCACCCGGGGTGGACAAACCACTTTGCAGGGGGAGGGTGGCTGTGTCATGTCTCCCCTACTGTTACCCAGTGGAGGACAGACAAGCTCCACACAGAATATATTATTATAAAATTTAGATTCTTATGCTTGTGATTTTGAAAATTTTCTTGTAATGGACTAATAGGCAAGCATACTGGAAAAGTTTACTTGGCAAATAAATATAATTATACACACAAACAAACATGTGTATGCAAACAAACACATACATATATATTTATATATATATATATATATATATATATATATATATATATATATATATATATATATATAGTATAACTGTTTCTGCTAACATTTGGTGTGGTTCCAGTAAGTTACAGCGCAAAAGTCACTGGTACATACTTATGTTTATTGCTGAGTCGGGGATAAACACTAACGCATGAGATTTCCATAGCATAAGTCAACATTATGTACTTTTACACCTACACCTAAAGCCCATCAGTATCACGTCTGACCTCTACACACATATTGACAAACTCACAGCAACCCACACACTCTCCATATATCTCCACATTTCGTACCTGTTCAGTTTATCGTGTGGCACACTTGCTAATCAAACAGTTCATCTCAAGAGACCAACCTTTTTCCTTTCATCAGCATTTAGCATCCACACTTCACTCCTATAGCGGAGAGATGGCTCAGCAATCCCTTCATATGGCCACATCTGGCTTCCCTAGACATTTCAAGTCTCTTCCCAGTCTTTTGCCTTAACCCTCTTGCCTTCCTATGACTCAGCTCTTCTTTCACCATTATTCATTATATATTTTCTCCTAAATATCCAGGTGACTCACCACCCCATTCTTCCTCTCTCCCAATTGCCATTCGTTTCTCCATCTTTCTGGTTTCCCTTACCTCATAGCCTAATTCTCGTTCCCATTCATTCTCAACTATATATATATATATATATATATATATATATATATATATATATATATATATATATAATGTTTCCATAACATTCTTAAGCATTGTACTAAGAGATTACAAGATTTCAGTCCTTGGTATAACTCTTCCGTCAACTTCAGGTTTATTCAGTCAAAGCCGTCATCATTATGATTAACAATTCACACATGAGAGAGAGAGAGAGAGAGAGAGAGAGAGAGAGAGAGAGAGAGAGAGAGAGAGAGAGAGAGAGAGGGGAATGCGTTTCACCAGGAGCGGGAGGAGGATTACCTTATCGAGGCCCTCCACTTTTTTTTTTTTTAATTATCTTATCAGGATATGCATTTTGACGGGGTGTTCGCTCTCTCTCTCTCTCTCTCTCTCTCTCTCTCTCTCTCTCTCTCTCGTTACCCTGCAACCAAACACAAGTACTGACTACCAGATATCTATCTAATTCACCGATTAGGAAAACGAAGACTGGTAAGGTCTAGGCCTACTCAGCAGAAGTGATGGTCAATAAAAAAAAAAAAATGATGTGAAGGCTCGTCTTAACGGCTAGTAGGCAGCCTGTGGGCGCTATGACGTCATGCACAAACTATGGGTGAAATGGATCCTTCAGGCTAAACGACGTCGTGTGTTTAGACTGCGGCCGAGCCGCGGAATTTCCTCACGGTTGCAATTGCAGGAGGAACATGACAACGGAGTTAAAACAAATCTTTGTCAGTGTTACATCTGGTGCAAAACATCAGATGATAAACTTCGTTATTCTCTCTCTCTCTCTCTCTCTCTCTCTCTCTCTCTATCTATCTATCTTTTACAGAGTTGCTGCCGAGAAAACAAGATTGTGCGAGTTGATTTACAACGGAAATAAATTGTAAATCCTAATACCTTTCTCTTAAGCGTTCCAATTCACTTCCTCACTACAAGGCAAGTGATTTTGTTGCAGAATATGGTGCAATAACTTTGTAATCGTTCATACACGTAATATATATATATATATATATATATATATATATATATATATATATATATATATATATATATATATATATATAAATTATAATCAGCTAAGGACACGGGAAAAATAACAGATAGGTGAACCAAGAATTTCCGTGTTATTTCCAACACTTTTGCGAGGTACAATTATGTACCTCGAAAATTTGTTGGAAATAACTCCTGTCTTTTACTTTTCCTGTGGCCTTAGCTGAAAAAATATATATATATATACACATATATAAAGAAAATCCAATGAGCAAAATACAACTCGAGTCAAAAGACTAAAACTTATCTAAAACACAAGCATTCTGACGCAACAAACAAAATCACAGATCTCAGAAGAGAGGGAAAAACCCCGCCACTGACGATGTCGAACAATCACGTAATAGCAGAATACCAGGAAACTTCCCAAAATGGAAAGATTCTTTCCTTAGTCCCGACAAGCAGCAAGTCAGCAGCCCCTGATGAATACTGAGCAGGGGGGACAGGGCTTCACAAGGACTGGGCTAAGGCCAACTAACCCTTGGTCTCTCTAAGCTGCCGTGGACGACACACAACAAAGATGTCATGACGGACATTTTTTAAAGGTCAAAACCCAAAGAGACGTGCCACATTCTATTGCCTATTTCTAGGCCAGGTGAGGAGAAGACTAGAAAAAGGAAGAGGAACGGAAAGAATTTGGAAGTGTAAGGAAAGACACTCTTAATGAACGGCGTTACCCTAAGAGGAATATCGATTTCTAGCCTGTATGCCTCGCTGTCAGTTGGTAGCTTAGGCCTATATGTTTTGCGTTATAAAAGACCTAAGTCTCAGGGTTACGTGACTAGTCACGAATTTTGCATTATAACTTAAAAACTTCAAGTTGAAAGGTGTAAGTCCTGGTTCTAAGTTGTAAGTTGCGATATAAAGAAGAAACAGCCCTAGTCTTAGTCTCACCAGGCTGCTAACATGGTCTTGTGTACATATTTACACAAGGTCGTATAAACAGCTCACTAATATTTACGAAGATTCTGAGTATAAATTCAGTTCTTTTATGTTGTTTACAGTTTTTTCTTTTCATGCAAACAGTATTCGGAAATGAGAAAATCTCTAAAAGCAAATTTCACTATTAGCTAACACTTCTGTAAAGGAAAATAACAAGATTATGACATGCAACTTATTACGTCATAGATAACGGTATCCACAACGATCACGTATCTGTGAAGGATATGTACTTTAAATTACGTGTGTGATAATTTATGGGTATGTATACAGTATACACATATGTATATATACATACAGATATGTATACACACATTTATATATACATAAATGTATGTATTCTCCTGCTTACTATAATTTCCTTATAAAAACGTTGCTTAAAATTTAACTCATGCAGCCTGCATCCAATGTTAGTCTTTTAAATTCCTCAATGGCGTCCCATCAAGACGAAACTTTAAAGTCATTCTTAGTCTTTTGACAAACTTCAGTTTTGAAAGGGTGGAAAGTTAATTTTTTTAAACAACTGTAATCCTGCAGTCAAGCCAATTCCTGAAATTTATTTGTTAAAGTGTTTCGTCTGAAACATATGTTATATCTACATACGCATGAAAACATAATATGAGTCATGCACAGATTTTGATATTCAGTTTCCTACTTCATAAACGTACTGATAATTATTTCACTCCGGTGGCCTCATTGCCACTTGTTCTTGCCCATCTATTTGCTGGACGTTTCACAGAGAAATTTTACATGCTGAAGAATGTGTGAAGTTCTGGTTACTGCTGTGAAGGAATTTTTACAGCAGAAATTTTCACAGCGTTTAACCCTGAGACAATTGTGGTCCCATGTCGTTTCACTCTTAAAGAACGTTTTGACACATCATATGGAAAATATATATGCAAGGATTTTATCAGTTTCTCCTTCCATGAACACTCTATGTTGTAAAACGTTCTTCAAAGCAGTATGTAAAACTTATTATTATTATTATTATTATTATTATTATTATTATTATTATTATTATTATTATTATTATTATTAATGTATCAAAATCTGTGCATGATTGCGATATCAAGATTATGCTTTCATGCGCATTATCTTGGGGCCTTGAAATAGGTGAAAATTAACAGAAAAAGTTTTATTTTCATTTTCTGCCACTTCTCTTGCAGTTCATCTACATTCCTTCCATTTTATGGTGCTTTGTTCTCTTTGCTAGTAAATTTTCTCGTTGATATTGAAGTTAACTCACTGTGTTTAGTTTAGGGAACGCATGTATACCTTTACTTATTACTTGGTCCCGTATTCTGTATCTGACGTATACTCTGAACTGAGAGAATAAGATACGCTTTAGAAATACTTGAAGCAACAATTATTAAGTAGGTTAAGAGAATTTTTGATACTGAAGAAGATTATTATGAAATATTTAAAAGGATTGCGAAAAAGGTTAAGACAAACAAAAATGAAATTGAGTAAAAAATTATAATCGAGTGTCAAGGTGATTCTGGTAAACAACCTCTGATGTACTAAGGACAGCATTGGCAGTGATGTTGCTAGATTTAAACTTCAGTATTTGAAAAAAAAGATTGCTATATAAAGCCTTGATTTTACAACTTAACAATTTCATGACAGTTAACGAAAAGAAATGGAAGGCGGTTTAGTCTCAAAAGTCGATCGTAAAAGGAAACCCAGTTCTGTGATCAGTGTAGAAACTCTGTTAGTTAAAAAGAGAGGAAAGGAATCGTCTTCTATGTTGTCTTACATATATCTGCAATTTGTCATTTGAATCAGATTGTTTATGTTAGGGGAGAGTGGTCCTTGGTGCTGCACGAACTTGGTACAAAGCCACTGAGCCCTAGACATATAAGTTTTCAGTCTTCTTTCTTCCTCGACTCTAGCCAGCATTCGAATTGAGTCTAGATCACGAACCAAAATATATTTTCCTAAACGAAATTTGTGTGGGTGTATATATATATATATATATATATATATATATATATATATATATATATATATACAGATCAAGTTTTTTCATTGCATGAATTACATTTACAGTTCAAATGAGCAATGTAATCCAGGTTGATGGTGAAGAAAGACACCAAATGAGAGTTTAAAGTCAAGAGAAATGAAAGAAACGGATGGGCTGCGGATTAAGAGAGAGACAAAAACATTATACAGGATGTAGCAGGTTAATGTCTTTCTCCACTCGATAAGCTGAACGAGACAGAGGCATGGCGATAAAGGAAGGTGTATCGACGCTCCGCGATGCTGAGTAATGGCACCAGACGTATATTAGGCCTACGGCTGAAGGATCAGCGAGTTACGAAAAGTCGTAATGGAAGCTAGAACAATGGCTGGCTTTTCTACCGTTCTCTCTCTCTCTCTCTCTCTCTCTCTCTCTCTCTCTCTCTCTCTCTCTCTCTCTCGTCTGAGATGGAGACAGTCACACGTATAACTCCTCACATACGGTATCCGTATATCTTTGTATGTTTACTATTTGCATATTATACGACGCGTGTTTGCAGGAATTCTTATAGTTATGGACAAAGAAATATTAAACCGTTTCTTTCTCCTACAGGTACATTCCCAGGCTTCGTGTACAACAGCTGACCTTGACAGTATGCGTTGTATCGAGTGTGAAAAACAAAAGAAGTCCGCCAATTTCACGGCAAGAGAACATAAAGAAAAAAAGGCACCATGCATCGATTGACTACACACACACTGCCATGGTAACATTTATCTGCTCTATGTAGCCTAGTCAACAGACTTCGTAGAAAATGCGTTCTTTTGCTAGAAACACTTGAAATCGTCAAATTTAGGTAAGAAATTAAAAGCGATGAAATCTAAAATTTCTGTGGTTCAATAAGACTCTAGATCGATACAGTTCCTGAAAACGTTGTGACGTAGATCTTGACAAAAAACAATCGACGGTGTACTTCTCTTGCAGTGCTAAGAAGTAATAATAAAACAATTCTCAGTCCATTTCATTAATAGACGATAGGCCTGCCTATAATACTGGCTAGCCGTTTCTACCTTCCAGAACGAAGCGTGTCGCCATCGAAATTATACGATCACCGGCTCGCCAGAGATCAACATCCAGGACAGCTTGATGAATAGCATTTGGACGCATCAGGATTCCGTCGTACGAGACTGATTGAATGATTGATTGGCCTCCTAACTTCGACCCGTTGCTCTTTTGGGCCAATCGAGCTTCGTCATGTTCAGCTTAAAAAAAAATGAGTTAGGATGACTTCACTTAAACTGTTAAACGCTCTCGGCCTTGAAGTAATATTCCGCCTACCGTAATAAGCCTTCCTTTTATGCAGTACTTTCACTGCTGACGTCACATTCATATAGGCGGCGGGCCTCAAGGTAAGGCGGTAACGGTTGTGCGGGATTCCTTACGATATTAAACAGATAATTAAACAGCTTTAGTCGTGTTTCCTTCTGGGGTTAACACACAGTCTAACGTGAAAATTGTGGCAGATAACTGCGTATAAATTTATAACATAATGTAAAAGGAAAACACACGCACATACACATATATTATATATATTGTTTCGTCCCTGATTAACTGTAAGTAGGCTACTCTGTCCATACGATAAATGTGGCAGTGACTGTCGTCACCTCAATCTCTCGAACCTCTTCCTGTTTCGAAAGCAGATTACAGCCGAAACCTGTATGCACACAACTATAGATCTTCAAAAAATTATTTGTCAAATATACACCGTTAAACAAAACTTCAGGTTATTTTCAATTCCCACATTTATTTATTTGCAGCGTCGCCGTTGACCTTAATTGTTGGGACACCAGGCCATACAAATCAGCCGATCGGTTCGCGTCATCTGTGACAGAGATCGTGATGGGTAATATCTGGTTCGAAGTGGAACAGAACTGGCCCCACGCATGGAAGGATACACTCCCTTGGAACAGGACAAGTCGTGGAGCATTATTTCGTCTACAAATACGAATGGCGCAGGATTGATTCCTGCAACCCTCCACTGAAGGAGCTTCGAATTCGTACCCTCTTTCTCTTCCTCTGGTTCTATTTCATTTTTCTAGGCCTAGGCTTTGCAAGGGCGTTACATTGACCATCCCTACGGTCTTCTTATTGAAAAAATAATATGTTAATCAATGAAAAACTAACTCGAAAATCCTATGATCTGAGTTATTAGCTGCATGTCGAGGTGAACAAAAATGTTTTTATTAAGAGCTTTGACTGTTTAAGTCTTAATTGTATATTTTGTTCTTATATCTAGCAAAGAGTCGCAGTAACAATATTACGAAAAAATTAGGTAATATTATAAGGCATCGGAGAACAAGGAAATTGGAAATTGAAAGATGGAATATACAATAAAGATGGAAGATGTTTCATTTTAGATGGAAAATTAACTGTTGTCTCTCTCTCTCTCTCTCTCTCTCTCTCTCTCTCTCTCTCTCTCTCTCTGGAGAAGCAGAGTTATTGGTAATGGATACACGCTGGAATACACACACTTCGTAAGAAGTCACGTGACTTCTAACGTATTGTGAGATGGTGTGCAGGGTGCTTGGTTGAGTAATCAGTATTGCATTTTTTTATTGTCCCTCGTCCAAAGCAACTCTTATCCCACTGGGACTTTTTGGTTCCACGGGCCAAAGCTATGGATGCCTGTGGAGAACATTAGGCCTAACATAGTTACCAGAGAAATATAGCAAGCTCTCGATGACACCCAACATTATATTTATATATAAAAAAAGGAACAAAGAAGTGTTTGTCTTAACAACGAAGAATCAATAGAATTGTCTCCTCCTGGAAGGAAGGAAAAACAGAACCAGGAAGAGAATTCCAAATTTTAGTAGTAGTAAAAAAACTACCACTGAACCGGTTAGTCGAAGAATAACTGATTTCCACTGAGTAAATGTCTGACGAGGCGGCCAAACGGGTGCTACAGGGTCGCCTGGGAGGGGGAGAAATCCTTCTCTGGAGTTTGTCAGAACAGTGACCAGAAAAGTACCTGAAGAAAATCAATAAAAAAAAACTACCTGAGAAATGTTCTAGGATGTTTTCAAAATAAATATGGCGTCAGAATTTTGCCGAGACTGTCAGTGTGCTCATTGACCCTGGTCTGTGGAATTCTCTCTCTCGGCGCGTATCCATCACCATAAATCACCTGTTCAAGAAAAGGTGTCGTTTTATTCCTCATCTCTTCCCAGTGTGCCGTCCTATTTTAAACTGCCTCGTTCCTATCTCCACTTTCAACTGAAGACCAAATCCTCGGACTAGCCTTTTGAAAGCCTAGAAATGTCTGACTAAGTGGTCTCGTGTTAAGCTCCGCAAGAACAACGATCTTGTTTTCCTCTCTGCCTGAAGAACCAAGATTGATCTACCCAAGATCTTGATGCTACCGGTCAGCTCAGCGGTCCTGACACGAGTCTGCAATTCTCACTCGAAGACGGGACTAGCGTCGTGACTGTCAAAGTGTCAATATCCAGTTCGAATGGCCGAATCCTCTCCTGCCCGCTCTAGGTTGGGTGGGGAGACCACCCCTTCAAGGCGCCCAGCCCCCACCTTAGCTTGGTTGATCCATGCAATGGGTATTCTTCAATTATTCTGTTTAAATCTCATAATAATTACAAGAACTCTCTCTCTCTCTCTCTCTCTCTCTCTCTCTCTCTCTCTCTCTCTCTCTCTCACACACACACACACACACCGGAGTTTCTGCGACGTCAGCTTATATAAACAGAATAATCAGTCACTCTCAACATGAGTGCAGATGGTCCTACCATCCCAAAGCTCATAAGAAATGCAGAACAAGTGGAAAATGTCGGTTTACGAGGAAGAGTAATAAAAGCAATTAGATGATGAGGTGACGGAAGAGAAATCTTATAAGAAACTAAAGAATAAGACAAAAGGTAATTAGAACATGCTATTGAAAACCATTCGAAATAATGTAATTGTTTTAAACGGCAGCGATACGGACAAATTTTGCACTGTGAACATATTGGCAACAGCGTGTAAGGTCGTACTCTTTCTATTCAGGGCGTACTGTCATATTCTTTAAGACCATTCATTGATATTCACGGCACTTATCGATATCGGTTTACTATTCTTTGAGTTCCAGCGCGGTATTGCACGTAATTGTTCTTAACGCTGTGATTGTAACCACGATTGTAACATGCCAACGTGTTCCAGATCAGGATTAATTGTATACCCCATTAACCCTTCTCCAGATTAGTGTAACGTCAATATACATCAATATTAACGTAATAATCGCTTCGAGCATGCAGGATTGCGCACGTCAGGATAGCCCAGACATCCTCGGTGCGAAGGGGCTTCAGGATTCAGGAACAGGGCTATTTGCAAAAAGAGATTGCATATTCACCAGCAAGAGACTGTCATATCCGTTGATCAGATGGGATACCGCAGGATGAATCCTCTGGGGAGCGATCTTCGAAGGCCTTCATTTTTCTGCAGGGCCTCTTCGGGTGATCCTACGGTCGGTGATCGTGACTGCAGATTTATGTTGTCTGTCTGTCTAATTATCCGGACAGATAAGATAAGAGAATGGACATCGCCTCCACGTGGTGGTGAAGACTAGATTTTAGTTTGAACCTGACAGTTAGTCGAATGTAGGGAAACTCAACCGGGAAGTAGAACAGAGATAGCATTCATATATATATATATATATATATATATATATATATATATATATATATATATATATATATATATAATTCCTGTACGTCTATTATATGTACACACCCTGAATACATAATCTATTTGACAAAGTTATCCATAATTCAAAAAAATACTTCATTGCAGTTTCAAATGGTTCGTTCTCTATATTTGGGACAACGCCCCCAAAAATACCCATTCCACCGGAGAAAGGACAGTGAAAGAGGCAAACGCACACACACACACACACACACACACACAAACACACACTTTGGCATTACTGAACAGAGCTCCGTGACATTATTAAGTCCACAAACAAACGTGAGACTCGGTAAACACGTCTCCCTTTGTTCCACACCTATCTGAGGTTCTGAAGTTTCCCTGACGCCTGCTTTGTTCGACAAACATTTTCTAATATAGACCTGGCTTTCATTGGGGTGTGGGTGAAAAAGTTGGCCTCATTTTTGTATTGTTAAAATAAGAGAGTGATTCGTGAAACTGTCAAGGAATATTTTTAAAAAAGGGGCGTGGTTCCCTCCGCTATAAAACTGACGCGATTGAAGTTGTCGCAAAAAATTAGCGGCAATTAACGATCAAAGAGTGATCTGGATGAGGCGTCTTTAGGCAACGAGACACAGGCGAAGAGACACAAGTGTTTGTCAGTCAAACAGAGAAACGAAATACAAGCGGGCACAAAATGTTTGACAGTCAAACAGAGAGGACATTTTTCATGTTCAAACGTAGTTATGCAATATTCCTTGATCTAACTTTTTCTGTTAACCTTCGCATGAATGCGAGCCTATTTTTCTAATTTCTCGTCTTTCTCGCTTTGGGCTTATTTTCTAAATCACTTTCATAATTATAATTCTTATTCTTCTTGGCAACTGGTGTTTATTATTATTATTATTATTATTATTATTATTATTATTATTATTATTATTATTATTATTATTATTATTATCATTCAGCTTACTTATCGTCGCAAAGGGGACCTTCCATCATTGAGAATTTAGGAGGAATATCTCATGTATCTGTGGATTCATTTTTACCAGCAATTAAAAAAAAAAATATTACAGTCCTTTTTGCTCCCTGGAAAGAGGATAATCACTGCAGAGACCATGGAAGCTATTAATCATATGCAAACCGCAGCGAAGACAGAGAGAGAGAGAGAGAGAGAGAGAGAGAGAGAGAGTGTGTGTGTAAATAATATGATTATCTATGTATGGAAGTCCTGAAGTGTCTAGACAAAAAAAAAAAAAAAAAAAAAATGAATCTTATAGTTTTAATTATTCAGTTATTTGTAGAATGAATAGTACACTTTATTGTTTGACAAATGAAAGAGAAGTATTTAGAGTTTCGAGAAACAAGTTAGGGGGCTTTCAAAAATTACATAACGCCTTGGGGGGGAGGGGGAAGTGTTGTGAGTGTGACAGTTGGGGGGAGGGGAGCAGCCATAAGTTACACAAAATTTCCAGATTATTTCCTTTGTTTCCTTTGAAAATATGTAAATGTAGAAAGACAAAAGATAAATAGCAAGGATTCTGCGATAGACTTTTATTTTAGTAATATTGAGAATATGGTGTTCAATTTTTTTTTGCGTAATTGTTTAAAAAATATCACAATCTCAATCCTTGTTTGTACTTCAACATCTTCTACTATTGTATATGTGCTACATGACACAGAATAATGTCACAAACTCATCCCTTTTCTGAGCTCCGACATTCTCTACTTTATGCATAAATATGAAAAAAAAAATATCACAAATTAAATGAATCCTCTTCTAAACATGGCATAAGAGAACATTTTCCTTTCAAATTTATCTGTGATTCTTTAATACCATAACATAAAAGTATTAAGGGAAAAACTGGAAGTAATAATTTCCAGGTATTGGGCTAGACTTGAATATATTATTGCATAAGAAAAAGAAACGTGCTAATTCAGGGGGTGGGTTCATAGCTGACGTTATGTAATTTTCTGTGGTGGTGTGGACATGAGTTATGAGGCGGGGATGGGAGGTAAAAATTACCAAAAGAAGTGTTACGTAATTTTTTGAACGGTCCCTTACAGATTTGCGGTGATCACCTAGACAGATAATGTGCATGGTTTAAATTTATTTGTCATACACAAAATAACCTCTACAGTCAGAAACGAGACCAAAATCGAAAGTTAGGTGTTGATTTTGCTGCAGTCGTTTTGCGCACTGCCATCAGACACCCACAAAATTATAATATTCATCTCTCTGAGGACAACCGGTTTTATCCGGGCGTGGTAGTAAGTGTTACAACTTATCCAGCTCAGTCTGTTGTGGATGTTCCGTTTCTACTGGTGATCTTTTTCTGTTGACGTTCCTTATGAGGAATAGTATAATATTTAGTGGTAAATGTATGTGGAGATTCTTCGTTTTAATCGTGTCGCTGTTGACAAAAAACTGCTTCGAGCTCAGTCTAAAGCAATGAGTCAAACCAAGAATCAACTGATATGGGACTATTCCTAATTTGTTTTATTGTATAAATTATGATCAACAAGGACACTAAATTAGCAGAACATAAATATCGTCAGTTTCAATGAAAAAAAAAAGAAGTGGGCACAAACGAACTGCAATAATTAATGCATGACGGAAAAAAGAAGAATGAAATTCCAAACGCAACTGAATGACTGATGATAGTAAATCAACCCGGGGTTTTGGGGGGTTTACATGGCGGATTCCGCGATAAATAAACCCAAAAAGATAACGGACTGAAGAGTTGTTCATTTATTTTATAGATTAATTTGCCGTGGAACCCAGATCCCTCCCGCGTTGATTTATATATGATTTATATATCATCAATCAATATATTACATTTAACGAAGAAGGTGAATACGTAACTAATTGGCAATACTTGATTTTAAAAAAGTCCCCAATTTTATTCATTACAAAGTTCAGAAGAAAGTTTAATTTCTGTTTTTGAATATAATTATATATTTTACGCAATCCTATTCAACTCGTATGTTCTTTTCGTCATTTTTCTTTTCCGTCATCTTTAAAATTCCAGATAAAAGACGAAAGTTTAATTTCTATCTTTGAATACGATAAATATAATTTATTTTACGCAATCACATTCACTCCATATGTTCTTTCCGTAATTTTTCCTTCTTTAAACTTCCAGATAAGGCGAGAAGAGTAGAGAAGATTAGAGATTTCGGCCAAGGCAAATCCACCCCAAAAACAAAAGAAGAAAGTTTTATTTCTATCCTTGAATACGATAAATATAATCACATTCTACGCAATCGCATTCAACTCGCATGTTATTTCCGTCATTCTCCTTTCCCACCATCTTCAAAATTCCAGATAAGAAAAGATTAGATTTCGGCGGCGACAAATCCGCCCCCAGAAATAAAAGAAGGTCATTTCTATTTCTGAATACGATAAATATAATAACACTTAAGGCAACCATATGCAACTCCGCGTGTTCTTTTAGTAAATTTCCCTTTCCATCATCTTGAAAATTCCAGAGAAGGAGAAAAGATTGTTAGAGACTGCGGCCGCGGGGCAAATCCACCCCGAAAAGAAAAGAAGAAGAAGAAGACGCCGAGTAGTAAACACGAAAGAGGATCGAATGCGACAGGCGGGGGAAGAGGCCGCGATGCCACAAAGGGCCCTCTCCAAGTCGCATTCCCCCCGTCGCCGCCGCCAGGTTCCCGCACTTATCGTGTGGTGTCAAGTGATATTCGTAGCAGGATAAAGGGTGGAATAAGAGGACCCACCGTTGATCATCTCGCGATTTCCCTTCCTATTCCGCAGCCGTATGGAGGAATGGCGGGTAGTGGGCAAGTGGTTGGCTACGTACCTCAAGCCAATTATGACGGACAGGTGAGAGAGGTCGCAGCGAGGCTCGCACGAAGAAGGCCTCTCCGAGGGGCTTGCCATCGAGGCCCTTTTTCTACTGCGAGTTCGCTTTTTGCTTTTTCCGAGGGGCTTTCTTCGTCTCCGACGGGGATTTCTCCGCTCGTGATGTCCACCTGATTAGTCGAGGAATACGCTAATAGCCTTAAATTATTATCTCCGCTTAGTAGGATGGGCCGCGGCTGATATACGCCTCTGGGCCTCAGGTGGCAAAGTTTAGCCTTCGTGAATTTTTTTTCCTGTGGTAGGAGAACCCAATGCTTGGTAATGTTACGTAAACCCGTCAGATTTAACGTGTTTTAGGCTGGCTAAACTAGTACTGAACTGAAGACAGGACCCATTTCGCACGTAAGCTTGTAGTTACCAGAATCCTGGTAGCCTTAAGTTTTACTAGCCTAGTAAGTCGTCTGGGGAAAGGTAGGCTAGAACTAGCCTAAGTCGACCTTTTCCAAACCTCAAAAGCTAGGCTAGCCTGTCAGTAAACCTAGCCTGCCATATATTTCATTTCCGCACTCATTTGAAGGTTTGTGGGTAAACTTTCGCCTGTCCGCCAAACGGGTCCTAGCCTAATTATCTGAAATTGATGCTAGCCTATTCTGGATATAAATAAAACTTAGGATAAGCTAGCCTAAAACATGTTAAATCAAAAATTAGGATAAGCCAGCCTAAAATATGTTAAATCAATTAAAAGTTCGGATAAGCCAGCCTAAAATGTGTTATATCAAATAAAAGTTAGGATAAGCCTGCCCAAAACATGTGAAGTCAAATGAAAGGTAGGATAAGCCAGCCTGAAACATATTAAATTGAATAAAAGTTAGGAAAAGCCAGCCTAAAACATGTTTTAAATCAAATCAAAGTTAGGGTAAGCCAGCCTAAAACATGTTAAATCAAATCAAAGTTAGGGTAAGCCAGCCTAAAACATGTTAAATCAAATGAAAGCCAGGAAAAGCCAGCCTAAAACATGTTAAATCAAATGAAAGTTAGGATAAGCCAGCCTAAAGCATATTAAATCAAATCAAAGTTAGGATAAGCCAGCCTAAAACTTGTTAAATCAAATCAAAGTTAGGATAAGCCAGCCTAAAACATGTTAAATTGAATAAAAGCCAGGAAAAGCCAGCCTAAAACATGTTAAATCAAAGGAAAGTTAGGATAAGCTAGCCTAAAACTTGTTAAATCAAATCAAAGTTAGGATAAGCCAGCCTAAAACATGTTAAATTGATTAAAAGTCAGGAAAAGCCAGCCTAAAACATGTTAAATCAAAGGAAAGTTAGGATAAGCCAGCCTAAAACTTGTTAAATCAAATCAAAGTTAGGATAAGCCAGCCTAAAACATGTTAAATTGAATAAAAGCCAGGAAAAGCCAGCCTAAAACATGTTAAATCAAATGAAAGTTAGGATAAGCCAGCCTAAAACATATTAAATCAAATCAAAGTTAGGATAAGCCAGCCTAAAACTTGTTAAATCAAATCAAAGTTAGGATAAGGCAGCCTAAAACATGTTAAATCAAGTAAGAGTTAGGAAAAGCCAGCCTAAAACATGTTAAATCAAATGAAAGTTAGGATAAGCCAGCCTAGAACATGTTAAATTAATAAAACTTAGGATTCCCACTGCCAGTCGCTGACTGGAACAGGTTCCTCATACATAATTAGACATAAGCTCTCCTATAATACCAGGTCCTGGTTACTGCCTGTTTTGGGCCACGTCATCCTAAGTTAGGTTAGGCAAGAAGATCTGGTTACGTCAGGACCTGGCATTATAGGAAAGTTCATGTCTATTTATGCATGAGGAACCTGTCCCGGTCAGCTACTGGCAGTGGGAATTAGGCTGTGCAACTAAAGCAAAGCTTTACTCTTACATAAACAGTAGCCTAATTATGGGAGGCAGATCGCGTTAATCCGTCAGATAAACATGTTTTAGGCTGGTTTTTTTGTAAGTTTTATTTGTGTCCAGAATAGGCTATTATCAATTTCTAATAATTAGGCAAGGCCCAGTTTGGCAGACAGGCGGAAGTTTACCCATAAACCTTTGAATGAGTGTGGAAACGAAGCACAGTACAGTATATGGTTGGCTAGTTTTACTGACAGGTTTTGAGGTTTTGAAAAGGTTGACTTAGGCTAGGCCTGGCCTACTTTACCCAGATGATGTATTAGTGAAACTTAAGACTGCTACCCGCCAGGGTTTTGGTAACTACAAGCTGACATGCAAAATGAGTGCTGTCGTAAAGGCACGAGCAAAAGGTGGCAAATATCATAAGGAAGAAGCTAAACAAAAGGTGATAGATATTCTAGTTGGTGACTGGTGGGAACTAGACCACAGTAGGCTAGTAATTTTCAATTATACTGATGTATTAAATGATAATTTTTAGGGTAAAACTTTACTTTAGTTTGCCGCCTGATTCCCAACAGTTGCCGACTGGCACAGGTTACCGTCTTTTTGGGGAGGTCACGTCACCCTAAGCTAGGTTAGTTAGGTAAGATCTGGTTAGGTCAGGACCAGGCATTAAAGGAGAGGTCATGTCTATCTATGTATGAGGAACCTGTCCTGGTTGACAACTGGCGGGAATCAGAGTAAAGTGAAATAAAGCTTTACCATTTTAAGTTTCTGCCGGGAAGGGAAAACAGAACGTAGTCTTCCATGAATTCTATGTCAAGAAATAATTTTTTTTATATACAAATGTTTATTTATCAAGATATTGGTGTGAGGCAGATATATTTCTATTTCTGCCTTCAGTCCTACATCTAGGCTAGTGCTTCATAAACAGGGCTCTTGTGATTGTTGGGAAAATATAGTGTACTGTGACTTTTTAATGGTTAAGCCGAATCCAATGTGCTATTTCCATCCCACAATGAGGGGTTTCCTAATTGCACTGCACAGGAAAGACAGAGCCGGGTAGATTGTAAGCTCTGTAATATGTGAGCATGCAAGAAATGTTGGTGAGAATAGTGAAAACCAACGAAAAACTAAATTAGGTATTCAGTGTCGTTTTGATGATTGGAAAGTGCTGAGAGGTCTTTTGAAAAATGAGTGGAAGGCTTTTGAAAAGTGAATTGGGCTAGCACAATTATTATTATTCAGAAGGTGAACCCTATTCAAATGGAACAGTTCGCTTGCAACGAATGTGGAGTTCATTTGAAAGAAGTAACAGGAAATACAGACAAAAAGAGATCAGTTATTAGAAAAGAAAATGTAAATAAGTGAATTAATAATAGGGCAGACATGCTAGTTAATTATACTTCTGTGATGGTGAATGAAGTGAAAGGTGAAGTCACTGGTAAGATCGGGAGGAAGTAGTGCTGTTCCATCCATGAGACCCATTTAAACATTGTTCAAAAATTGTAGCATTGTTATTAAAAGAATGTATCCTAACTTAGCTTGGCCGAGGGTATTGCACCATACCTAGGCAAGGAGTTTTGCCCATACAGACGTTCCTGTTAAAAATGATTAAGAATTGTGATGGAATTACAAAAGTGCAGCCTAACCTAGTTTAGGTGAGGTGGGTGTGTCCTGCCTGGCTGGAAGTAACTCCTTAAACTTTGATTAAAAATTCTAGTAGGGATACCACTGGAATGCTTCCTCACCTAGCCTAGGGTGCAATGTCTGGCCAGATGGGCTCTGGAATCTTCCTCCCCCCCCCCCAACATTATTAAAAGTGTGGTAATGGTGTCCACAGTAATGCATCCTACCTTTGCCTAACCTAACCTAGAGTGGTATGGCCTACCTGGTTAGGGGGCTTCACATGCTTATTAGTTGTTCCGACACGATATACAAACCATCGGTCCTTTACATTAAGAATTACTTTCAGCCAAGCTGGAAACGGGTGTTGAACTTCAAACAAGGTGGTTAGGCAGTTAACTACCAACTGGGAGGCGGGAGTCAAGCTCACCCGTATGTAAATATTCCAATTTGCTTTCGGTCTTTGTACGGTACAGACATGTTTCTTCGCTCTCTGCCCTGACTTTCGTTGAGCTGTTTTCCCGGTGGCATTTTTCTTTTTCTTGTTTGCCTTGTGTTTTCTTTCATAATCATGCAAGCTCATGAAGGAAATAAACCTCGTAAGTCCGCCTTCCCCGAGCATGTGTGTCCTGGGGTTGGTGGGAAGAAATGTAATAGTTGAAAATCGAACATTGATGTGGACCCGCACGCCCTTTGCTCATCTTGCAAGGGGCGTGTGTGGTCTTGGGAATCTTCTTGTTCTGAGTGTTTCTCCTGTTTGGCTGAGCAGTGGGCTAGGTTTGAAGTGAGGAAACAGTACTGGAAGAAGCCTTCCAAGGCATCATCTGAAGGTTACATGCCCCTGATGACTCCCTTGGTGGCTAACCCTTCGGGATCGTTTCTCTCTCCTGGCAAGCTTTCCCTTCTGTCTGCCTCTCCTTTGGGAGAGGACTCCCCTTTGCCTTCTTCACCCACTCCGTCAGGTGTGGAACGACATGGTGGAGCGGACGATCAGGACAACCTCTTCACGGGGGCCTCTCCTTGCCCCGGGGAGAATTTTTCCTCCCAGAGCGAGTGGAGTCTCCTCCCCTAACCCGACTTTATCTAAAGGTTTGGCAGTAGAGGCTTCTCTTGGGAGGCAGGCTTCAGATCTCAACTCAACCGGGCTCCACTTGGGTGTTCCTGACGTACCTTCACTGGAGGGTCTCCTGGTCGCATCTGACTGGTGCCCTGGTAGTGACCCACACTGCAGCTACTGCTACAACAGCACCGTTACAATGACCACCGAGCCGGCATCCCATCACGCAGTGCAACTGCCGCCTGGCCCTGCTGTCCCAGCCAGGACCTTCCATGATGGTGACTTCATCTGTGCCCCATGTTATGGTCCCTGCTCCTGCTGTCCTTGGTGTTACTGCCTCCCGGGCTTTCCTGGCTACCCCACCTGCCCCAATCCTGGCTCCTGGCTTACCAGGCTCTCGGACCATCCTGGCTTCTCCACCTGCCCAGGCTGTTCTGGTTGCCCCAGTCCTGGCTTCTGGCTTCCCTGGCTCCTGGGCAGTACTGTCTGTCCTAGTTGCCTCAGTCTCCTCTGTTGATGTTTCTGGTGCCTGGGTCACTCCCACTACCCTGGCCACTTGGGCTGCTCCTGTGACTTCTGCTGCTCCCTCCTGGATGGGGGACCTGACCGCCATCTTGAAAAAGATGACGAAGAAGTTGAAGAAGATGTCTGGGAAAGTATCGTCATTTTCGTCTTCGTCATTGTCATCGTCTGCTACCTCCTCCCCTTCTTCTTCCGAGGCTCGTCGGTTGAAGAAGAAGAAGAAGGTCTTCTCCCCCCCCCCCAAAGAAATCCCATTCCGGGACTTCTAAGGGACTGCCTCCCTCCACAGGGGAAGCATTGGGATCTCTCGTCGGCTCTTCCTGTCCTTCAGATCAGGGAACCGAATCGTTGACCCCTGGGTCTAGCATTTCGGGAGCCTAGGGCGTGCACACCTCGGTCTGCACAGCTGTTGCCGTGCCTAAGAAGTCCACTTCGAAGGCTGGTACTGTGTCAGGCGCTTGTTCGTGAACTGCTCCGAGTACCCGGTCTCTAAGGAGACTCGGGTATCCCAAACCGGTACCGGAGAGTCTGCTCACTGTACCGATTCTGGCACAGGACGGGAGAAAGAGCCAAGACATGCAGGTGCCTCAGCTCTGCCTGCTAGCACTGCCTCTAGTGCCAAGCAAGGTTCCCAGGTAGGTGCTTCGGCCTGTCGAGTCAGAGCATCTGGTGAGACAGAGAGGAGGTCCCCTGTGCAGTCTCCTTGCGAGACTCCGGCCTCAAAGAAGACTGGGGACCGTCAAGAGGACAGCACAAGTTCTCGCCAGCCAGCCAAGTGTTTGACTCCACCCAGTCCCCGATCGCGTTCACATGATCGGCCTGGCTTGGCCAACTGCTACACTCTTCTTGGGACAGCGCTTTGCCAAGGTGAAAGTGTTCTCCTGGACCCAGGTTGCTGTCATCACTGCAGGTTGATGACGGCTCTCAGCCCTCTCCACCTGCTGGCGGAACCAGCAGGACCGGCGGGGGTGCCTGATCCTCCTTGCCTGTCCCCTCGACCTCCTGGGGTTTCCATGGGAGGTGTGAGTCGCATAGGAGGAACTCCGGAGAGTTGTCTCCCCAGAGTTTGACTACAAAGGCGTACGCTCATGGCTCGGTCCTCGGATCAGCTATGTCGTATGCCCGTGTAGAGCGCCGTTGACTGGAACATCATCAATAACTAAAAATTGCCAATATTTATGGTAGTAAATGGCATTTATGATGTAAGTGCCAGGAAACCACTTACGGACACCGAAAATCGCTCACCGTCGCCGAAAATCTGGTTAACAACGTCGTTAGCCAAGCGCTGTAAAACCGATGCGCCATTAACTGACACCACCGGTAAGCAGGGACTGCCTGTATATATATACATAAACAGCAATACAAGTTAGAAAAACTAAATTTTTCCAACAGGAATAGAAACTTGCGTTTTCTAGGCTTAATGCAATTCACTCTGAAAATGTTATTGGTTACTTAATTGTTTATAGTATTTATTTTAATATCATTAAATACTGATTCATATACGCTTCTGAATTTTTATAGTTATGTAGTGTGACAGTATATAGTCTAAATTTTTTTAAGTATTTGATAGGGTGCAGGAGATGTAAACTAGTAAGGCCCAATAACAATATATTCATGCTCATGACATTCAAACCAATGTGGTGCTCATTTTAATCTATGTCCACAGAGTTTATCACTTTATTGAGGTTCTGTACATAAATTGATAAGATAATTAGTATGTCTTCCACTTATTAGCAAATGGTGTATACTTATTAAAAGCTTGTACTGTACATATTGATATAAACAACTTTGGGCCTATAGTGGGTCATGGATGTTAACCATGCAATATTTATTGATTGAAGACACCATGAAGTCTGCTTACAAACTACAACTTAGTCACATAGGCTATGGTTTGTACTAGAATTCTTGAGTGATTGCAGAGGAAAATTGTTTGCCTTTTGCCGTTAATACCTAGCAGTTCATAAATACAGTCATTCTTTCAACACTGTGTTATCCAGATCTACTTTCTTGAGACAGTTATTGTGGCAAGATGTTTTAATCCAATGTGGCTTTTACCAGATAATTGATTGGATTCGAGAAAAACGGAAAAGACATTATTTGAATTGCCAAAACTATTTTTGTTTACATCAGTAATTTTACAAAGCAGAATGATCGTGGGTGCTTCCTCTGTGTAGAGAAAAGGACACTTAATTGTACCGTGGAAGTGTAACACTTAAATAAAAGGTTAGAACAAGATTTATCTGTGAAATACTGGAAAGTGATTCCACCTTAACTGCTGGATTTTACACTTTTCAGATCTTTACAAACTCAAATTATCAGTTACATTGGCTGTTTAGCTTCTGAAATAAAAGATTCAAACTGGGGTATTATTATTTGTTGCTGAGCGTGAGCCAGAAAATTTCGGACTGCCGGTGCTGAATGTAACTTACATTTGCTTATCCCTTCCGCACGATGCATCATGCTTGTTGGAAGTTCTTTCAGGTTGACACAAGATCAGGTATTACTTTTGCGTGGAGAGCGCCTTGTTTTAATTTGGCTGTTTTCATATGGATGGGATGGGCAATCTGATGTCTTTTTTTATATATAAATAGACCAGGGCCTATGTAAACAAAAAAAAAAAGAGAAAGGATGAGGAATATTCCTGTCTTTTAAAGAAAGAAAATTATTAAGAGTTGGGAAAATGAATTCGATTCTTAGCAGTAAAACAGTCACTGCTTCTCCTTGTAATCTGAGGATTACAGATTCCATTGAGAAAATGTCGGTAGAGGGTAATTGAAGCATTTCTTCCTTTGTCCCTAAGGTCTTTTTCTTTCTTGCCTTGTGGCCATCTGGTGAGTGTGATGAAAAGCTGGCTTCTCAATTGTAGAGACTTCAAAGCAGACTGCTGGGGTCAGAGATGGAGCAGTACCAGAATGACTTATGAGGATTTGGTGTAGCAAACCATTAGTCATTGGGGGTTCATTCTCACTTGGTTGACGATGCAGTGTGACAGAGAGAATTTTGTTTTGTAACAGTTGCATTGAAGAGTTGTTTCATATGACAGATGATTAATGACCTTATTTTGTTCCAAATTTGAAAGAATTGACATATGAGAAGCATTATGGGCCATTCCAAAGAGGAACTGATGTACCTGTGGCTGAGGAAATAAAACTTAGAATGGTTGAGATTGGCAATAAAGAGAATTTAAATCTTCAAGATGAGGAAACTGAACTGTCAATCTCCAGAGAATAAACATGAGAAGGTTAGATTTTTGGATGCTACTGTACACGGCTGGCTGAGAGGAGGAATAAATTTTCAACTAGCATCTTGAAACATGATGGTGCTGTACTTGGTCCATATCTTCTCAGTGTATGCAACTTGTAATGTTGGGTGAGATTCTCTGTTCCCCTTCAGTTATGGAGAGATTGTTACAGTGTTGGTTAAGGACCATCTATCCTTAAGGATACTCGTTTGCTAGGCAGAATAATCATTCACATCTTGTGCACTTTCTACAGTGGTTGAGGAGATTTGGAGGGTGCTGTAGAAGTTATCAGTAGCTATTCTCCAGACTTCTCGAGTCAGTCATTCCTTGTGGAAAATGTGACCGACGCCTGGTCATAGAGCTGTATCCACTGAATGGCTTTGCATGTCAGACTTCTCTCAAGATGGAAACCCCTTGGTTCTTGTTGGCTTCCCCTCAGAGGGACGTGACTTTATACTTTCAATGCGTTTTCATGTACCCATCTGTCAGGACTATCAGAACTTGTTTTATCAGTGAGTGGACAGTCTTGTAGTTGAATACCCTTCACTTCATTGTCTGCTAGGTATCAAGACAATTGGTTGATCTGACATTTTGATAGTGGCAGTTATGTGATGATTGGAAGAAGTTTCAGCCCACGTAGCAGGTGAAGTACTGATCGACACAGTAGCAGAAAGAATCTTTCCTGCAGACTCTTGGATTATCAAGTTCAGAAAGGCATCAGCACAGTTCGTGCATTTACAGGAACAAACAGCTCTGTTTTGGTTAGGAAAATCATACCAAGTCTTTTGTTGTCCCTAGATTGGCTTGTTCCACACAGGTGGAATTTGTGCTTGCATTAAGTGGCATCTGAAGCAGCGTTGGTGGAACCTGCAACAAGTCCTCCATTTTGTCTAGTGCAGGGAGTTCTACAACTGGAATCTCCCTTTGGTCATTCCACTGAATTCTCCTTTAAAGGTACCTGAAGCCTTTTGTCATAATCCCCCCTCCCCCCCCAATCAATCCAGCATTTGCCCTCATTGCCAAAGGAAAGTGAAGCTGAAAGTTGACTTGTTTGGTAGGCCGCCCCACTCATTTGCCACTAGTTAGTTCTTTGCTATTCAACTTCTATAACCAAACCAGCTCTCACCAAAGGTATATCCACATAAAAGTCTTCAGGATTGTTTGTCATGGAAAAATTCAAATTATCCTAAATTTACACAGCTATTAGTTTCTAACTATCGGGGCAGCTTAAATTTGAAATTCGCAGTAGCGTTCTATTGTTTTGGTGTACTGTAGATAACTCGCCCCACCCACTTTCGGGGAAGGATAGGTACAACACAGCTGAAGAGCCCAGTTCGTTTCTGCCGGTCAGCAACTGATCATTGGTTGTTTGAGCAGCGTTTGTTTGGATTTTATTTCACCAGATGGTTGTGGCTCTCGGTCTTTGGTGAAGTATTCTTTGCTTTGGTAGCATTCGCGCTAATTATATTAGCTTATCTTGATTTGACTTTACCCGATTGTGACTTTTATTAAATCTGACCCTAGTTCCTCTAGTGTCCAGTTTTGCAGCAAGGGCTGCAATACCAGACTTACGTCAGCCAAATATGACTCTCACACTATTTGCTCTCATTATAGAGGGCAAATTTGCTTTTCTGATCTTACTTGTGACAAATGTGGGGACTGGGATCAAGGGAAACGGAACACTTTGACTAGTTATTTGGACAAGCACGAAAGAAATAGGCTGAGAAAGCGGCCGCTAGAGCCGAAGCTAGGGTTTCTGCTAGCCAGGGTGCTCCTAATAAACCCATTGTTTCTACAGCTGTGACTGCCTTTTCCCTTATAACCAGCCATCTGACTTTTCCAGCAACTCTGTTACCTAACTCCCAACCTTCTGAACCCAGTGCCATTGGGGAAGCCAGGATAGACCATAAATATGACTGTTTTTTTTTTTTTTTTATTAAATAAGGTTTTATATATCCTTACCAAGTAGTTTACTTTTCACATCAGCTTAAGTTTTAAATTTCGTGGCAGCGTTTTGTTGTTTTGGTGTAGGTAACCGACCCCGCCTACTTTCAGGGAGGAATAGGTACGTCCCGTCTCAGGAGCTCAATTCGTTTTTGCACTGTGTCCATGGGATGGGAGGTGGGAGGGTTTCGACCATGTAATTACTTGCTAAGTATATATAAAACTGTATTTTATTATAAAAATGTCATTTTTATATCAGTAACTTCCCAAGGTAATACTTTTTCTTTATTTCAGATTGAACCGACAAAACTTTTACGTTTGCGCGTGATAGGCGGAAGTGGTTTAGCGAAAAAAGACATCTTTGGTGCTAGGTAAGTTTTCTTTAATCAGTTTGACATTATTGCTTTTGCTCTGAAAAATGTCATTGAAAATATTGTTGAAAATAACTGTATACTTTTATCCTGTTATGATACAGTACTATCAAATTATTTTCCTTTTTGTTCCTACACGATATACAAACCGTCGGTCCTTTACATTAGGAATAACAAAGAGCGAAGCTGGAAACTGCCGTTAAAACTCTTGAACAAGGTGGTTAGGCGGTAACAACTGTCTGGTAGGTAGGGGTCCCGCCTACCCAGTGTAAACATTCCAATTTGCTTTCGGCCCTCATGCTGTGCAGAGGTGTTTTTGGAGCTCTCTGCCTGATTGCCATCAAGCTCCTCTTTTCCGGTGGGATCCTTTGTGTTGTTATTGTGCATATTTTGTGTGTTTGATATTGTTTAATATACCAACCCACGATTTTGATAGCCTTGCAGTAAGGCCATCTTTCCCCAGCTTGTTTCTTGGGGTCGGCTGCCAGGGGTGTAACAGTTTCGCTCCCCTATCATTTGGACCTCACACCCTCCGCTTCTTCTTCAGGGGCGTGACTGTAACCTGTTCTGTCTTGTGCTTGTGTTGCTCTTCGCTGCCAGCGCTGTGGCGGTTTTGCTGGGAGAACCCTTATCGCGAGTGGGGGGCCGTGTTGGCTGGGCGTCGTCAGAAGCTCATTTGCCTCTGATGGCACCCTTGGTGACTGCCCCTTCACTCCTTGGTAGCTTCCCTCCTTCTGTCTCTCCGGGAGATGAGCGAGCAAAGATTGGCTTGTGGGGGGTCGGGTGGCCTCTTCTCAGTGGCCTCCCCTTACTTCGTAGGGCAGTTCCTCTCGGAGTTCTGTTTTGTTTTTTCTCCAGGTTGACATCGTAGGCGCATCTGAAGTTTCCCTGTGACAGGAAGGCTGCTCTCAAACAGTGGATACTTTGACAACAACCATGGTGACGTTAATGGCTAGATCCCCGCGTTGGTGTCAACACTGTTCCCTGACAAGGGGGACCAGTTGCTGTTCATTATCTGGCACTCCTGTATGCTGCGCCACTGCCTCCTGTCATACCTGTGGTCCCTTATGCTCCTGCTGTGCATCCTGTCTTTTTGCTCCTGTTGCCATGGCGGCCAGTCAACATGCTGCTCCTGCTGTGCCTCCTGCCCCAGCTGCCTGGTTGCTCCTGTCACCACTGCTGACATTCTTGAAGTTCCTGCCAGCTGGGCCACTTCTATCGTGCCTCCTGCCTCAGCTGGCCTGGTCACTGCTGTTGCATCTCCTGGTGTTCCTGTTGCCTGGGTCGCTCCTGTTGGAAGCCTTCCTGATTTAGCTGCCGCAGCGGTTCCTGTGCTTCCTGACCACCATCCTGTAGATGAAGTTGGAGAAGAGATTGAGGAAGAGTTCCTGTGAGATGTAGTCGTCCTCAACTTTATGTCTGACTTCGTCTTCTTCTGCTGCCTTCTCCCCTTCTTCTGAGGCTTGTCAGCTGAAGAAGAGGAAGACTACCTCTCTTTTCCCTAAGAAGTTCCACCATGGGGCTTCTAAGGGGCTGCCTCCCTTCATGGAGGGGCAGTGGGATCTCTCGTCGGCTTGGGAACCAAATCACTTACCCCATGGTCTTGTGTTTCAGGAGTTGTGGATGCGCAGACTTTGGTTTGCGCTCCTGTCACTGTTCTAGGGGTTCTGCTCCTAGACGGGTGCTGTGTCAGGTGTTTGACCTTGTTGAGTCACTCTGAGTGTCAAGAATCTTCGGAGTCTCATGCATCCTGAACCGGTGTCGGAGAGACCTCTCACTGTCCTGGTTCAGGCACAGGGCAAGAGAATGAACCAAGACATGCAAGTGTCTCGGCTCTTCCTCCCAGTACTGAGTTTTGAGTGCTTGGTCAGTTCTGAAACAGTGCTCGGTCAGGTTCGTTGCCTGGGGTCTTGGTCCTGAGGGTTCAAGCGCCTGGAGAGACAAGGAGGAGGTTCCCATCAGAGGTCCTACGGGACTTTTGAGGTACCACATCTCTTCAGAGAGCCAGTGCGTTCTCTCGTTTGGCTCTTCCCAGCCCTTGGGGTCGGGAACTGATTTGCATTCCACATTGGGTCTTGTGTCTCGGGGGCCTCGAGTGTGCGACCTTTCGAGGCTGCATTCTCGATTCCAGTTCTTAGAAGTCTGCGTCTAAGACTGGTTCTGTGCCTGTCCCTTCTCAGTTTCTTCGGGAGGTGAGAGGGGCTTACTTCCTATGATCGTTCTTACGAGATTCTGGAGTCTTGCCGAGTGCTCAGAGTCCTTGGGGACACGAGTGCTCGACTATCAAGTCGTTAAGTGTCCGGGATTCTGTAGAATCTTAGGCACTTCCCAAACCAGTACTAGGGAGTTCGGTCTCCTGTCTGGTTTAGGCACAGGATGAGTGAATTGTTAAAACATTCAGGTGTTTCGACACTCCCTGCCTGCTTCGTTTTGAATGCTCGGTCAGTTCCGAAACTTGTGTCTCGGACTCTTGGGTTCGAGCACTTGGGTTAGCAAACAAGAATCGCCTTTAAACCTTCTTCTCGAGGGGCTTTGGCTTAGAAGGAGATTAAAGCATGTCTTGAGGACAACGCTAGTTCACGGCCTGGCTTTCTCGGCTCTGCTCGGCTCGGCCCTGCTTGCTTGGCCTGCTCGCCCAGCCCCTGATCATGTTATGAGACTGGCTCAGCTCGCTCAGCTCAGCTTGCTTGCCTGGCCCCTGATTGCGTTTACGTGATCGGCTCGGCTTGTGCAGTTTGGCTTGCTCGCCCAGCCCCTGATCGCGTTAACATGACCAGCTAGGCTCACTTGCTTCAGTGAACCAAATGCTGTCGAGGTTCTCCTTCCTTCAGGAGACTCAGCTCAAGTGAACTTTCTCTCCTTTCAGGTTAACTCCCTCCTTCCTCTGTGCTGTTGTCATCTGTGATCCTTCACTTTTTGAAGGCTTTGCTTCCTCGGATGCGATCATTCCTGAAGAGGACTCTGCCTTCTAGAGACTGTTCCAGTCTGGGGGTGGGTTT
Organism: Macrobrachium rosenbergii; assembly: GCF_040412425.1. Lineage (NCBI taxonomy): Eukaryota > Metazoa > Arthropoda > Malacostraca > Decapoda > Palaemonidae > Macrobrachium > Macrobrachium rosenbergii. Next base: position 92,094,705 of record NC_089743.1, read on the forward strand.
GCCTACCCAGCACCAGACAGCAATGTGTGGGCAATTCTGGTGCTAAGAGGAGGACACTGTTCTGATTCCAATCTCCAGTATTGTAAGTTCCTAGTTGTCACATTCCCACAAGAACGGACCTTTACACAGTTCTTCCTCCCTCTTTCACATAGAGTAGGTAGATACCGCAGTAGTCAAGGAACGTGCCATGGCAACTCCCTTGCTGTCCAGACAATGGCAGGCTAGCCCTTCCTCAGCCCCTAAGAAGTTTCAGGCTTCAAAGGGTGCTCACAGAACACCCAGCCATCTTCATTCTCTTCTTAGAAAGTGCGCACATGTGTCTCTTTCAACCCTCTTTCCAATTGGGAAGAGGTCAGAGGGAGGAGGGGAAGGGGGAACACTGGGAACAGCGTTCTTCTGCTGGTGTCTTGAAGGAATGACTGTCAAGTCATTGGACTATATGACAGCAACATAGCCGAGGCCCGATAGTGGATATCCTTCAGGAGAAGTATCTGTTTTTCTCCGGGTCTCGGCCATCTATCATTGAACTTCCATTTCTTCTCTCCTGTGTTCCCAACTTCGGGAGCAGCCAGCCCGGCTAGAGGTAGTCGTCGTCGGTGTCCTGTCATCGCTGCAGAAGCTGTCTTCTCAGGGGCAGCTTCGCCCTCAATTCTCCTCATGGAGAATGAAGGAGGTCTGCTTCCATTTCTTAATCCTTTCCTCTCTCGAAGGGTGAGGGAGGATTTATGCTGGTACTTGATTAACCGGAACCTCTGAATATGCCTGCATATTCTCCTCGCCACGTGCTTCTGTTCTCAGGTACACCAATTGGGGAATAGGCGCACACCTGTAAGACCATTGTCTTCGAGGCGTGTGACTGAGATGATACGTTCCTGGCCCCCCAAGAGTTTCAGGATCAGTTTTTGGAGGACTCTGTGGTGTTGTTAGGAACAACACCACAATAGTGGCATATGTCAACAAACAAGGGTATTGTTTCCCTCCTGTTGCTTCAGTTGACTTTGCAGGTGCTTGAGTGAACAGTGGTGCACTCTGTAGAGCTGTCAGCCAGACACATTCCAGGTAATGGGATGTATAGGCAGGCAAGGTCAGCCTCTGGCATCGAATGACTGGGACAGAGAGCTCCCTTCACCCAATTCTTCACCGAGAGGTTGCTCGACTTGAGGGATCCTTATCATCTTTCTGTTAGCCGCCCGGCACAACAGAAGTCTGCAGGTCTTCTGCTCCATCATATCAGACCCACGGGCCGCTACGGTGATGCATGCTGACACTGTGGGACAACCTCAACGTTTTCATCTTCCCTTCATATTTGTCTAATTCGCAGGATGTTCAGCAAAGTGTCGTTCGCCCCAAATTTAGGTGAATGCTGGAAGACTTCGCCTTTTGCCCGTCCTGCTAGCTGTGCTTCTGGGGCACTGAGAAGAGTTCCTCCCTGACCCGACCTTCTGTGTCAGTGACACGTGGCGTGGTTCCTCAGGCAGTACAATCCCTGCCCCTTCATGACTAGAGACTATCCGGCATCCCTTGCAAGTGTAGGCTTCTTGGTGAGTGGCAACGGAGATAGCTGGATATCTCTATCAATCCTCTACAGCAGTACCCAGGGATTGGAACCATTTTCGCTGGTTGGTGTTGTTGACGGGACTTTTTCTCTGGTCAGATCCGCTCTTCAGCAGGTTGCGGACTTCCTCATCATCTTCGCTGAGAGTTGCTTCTCTTCGGTTCAGTTTGTGAAGATTTAGTTCCACATTTGGCCTAGTCTTTCACCTGAAAGTAGCCCTTTTCTCCACAGTCGAGATTTAGCTGCTGATGAGAAGCTTCGATCGGTCTTGCTCTCCCAGGGACCTCAGGCCCCTAGGCGGCATGTGACTCTCATTTAGGGTTCGTCTAGTGCTCCACACGCAACCTTGCGAGAGTCATCAGACAGAGATCCGACTCTCAAGACCATCTCTTGTCTCACTCCAGCATTGGAGAAGAGGACAGACGATCTTCATGGACCTTCTTTGCTGTGAGCATTCATGGGGTGGGGACCAGTAGCAACTCCATCTCGGATGTCGTTGTGAACTCCGAACCCATTGGCACCTGTTGCCAAGTTAGAGTTCTTCATAATCCCCTCCCCATTGGACTTTGTAGTCGATGATCCAGATCAGTCGCTGCTTTGCCCAGTTAGGGTGCTGTGGTACTTTCCAAAGAAGACTCGATATCTCTAATGGATGTCAACGACTTTGCGCTAGTACTAACTCGCCCAAGAAAGAAGTGTCCAAGGACACGTCTTTCTTTCTGGCCGTGTGAGATGATCAGAAGGGTGTACTCTGCAGCTGACGTTGACGACACCTGTACACTCCGTACTAGAGCTCACAAAGTCAATGGCTTGGTCCATCCCTTGGTTTCCGAAAGTTTCTGTTGGTCTGAAAGCAGAGATGTGGTCTCATCAGACCACATTTATGTCTTTCTACCTTTGGGTTTTTGCCCACGAGTCCTTGGGACCCCCTTTCCTTGGACCTGTGGTGGCTGCTCAACAAGTTGTTTTTTCATACCTGGCTCCTTTGAGAGGACAGGTAGCATTTCACCTAAGGTGTACAGTTCTGGAAGTGAGAGGGATTACGAGAGTGACTTGCTGCTCCTCCTCCTCCTCCTTCCTCGTCCCCCTGCTTCTCTTCCTTTGGGAATGGGACTCGAACCGACAGTTGCTGGAACTGACGTCTGATGTGGTAAGCTCACACATCGAGCACCTGTTCTACTTTTCTTTCTTAGGATCATAGAAGTAATCCCAGGAGACTCAGGCAATAAGACAACCCTTTTCTGGTTTTTGCCTCACTGCCTCCAACTCTTAAGATTCTTCCTAGCCTATTTTTGTATGAGTTATGATTCCTCACTCATTCGAAAAGGTCCAGAAGTCTGACAACTGATCTCGCAGTTCCTATACGCCGATCAATATGTCAGAGGCACGGTACTCCTCCCCGCTCTTTGGACCAGGAGGAGTAGCCCAGGTATGGCGAACTCCAGTCAGTTCAGAGACTCACTCAGATTCCTCCCTCCGACAAGTGAGTCTTCCTAATGTAAACGACCGATAGTTTGTATATCATATAGGAACAAATCACAATTTTTTTAAGTTAATTGTATTTTCCCTAATTATACAAACCTGAGGTCCTTTACATTATATTTATGCCCACCTCATGCCATCCCTCAGTCTGAATCCTGGGCTGAAAGGGAATTTGGAATGTTTGTATTCAGGCAGGTGGGACTTCAGCCCACCAGACTGTAGTTACTGCTTAACCACTTTGTTCAAGAGTTTTAACGGCCATTTCCAGCTTCGCTGTAAGTAATTCCTGATGCAAAAGACCTCAGGTTTGTATAGTTAGGAAAAATACAATTTACTGTAAAAATTGACTTTTTTTTTTTTATCTTTTCAGTGATCCTTATGTTAAAATTGAATTAGTAAATATAAATAGCAATGGGGAAGAAGATAATGTTGTTGACTGTGTTCATACAAAAACTAAAAAGAAGGTAAGTTGATTTATGATTTTTTATATGCAAGTATATATTTTTGTACAAATACAGTTTGCTGTAATACTATCCTATTGGTAACTTTCAATACCAGAATACTAGATTATGTGAGAATTTTACTCATATGTAAGCATTGTATTTTAATTTTTACTCTTATTTTTTTCAGACTTTAAATCCAAGATGGGATGAAGAATTTATATTCAGAGTAAGTATAGTTTGACAAGCTCTGTAGTGCTAAAGAAATTGTCTAATGTTAGGCAAGATTATGTTATAGTTTTAATGTAGCTTAATGTGAACACTGAGTCACACTTTGAGACTGAGGGATTTGCTTTCAACTTAAAGAGAAGAATTAGAACAAAGTAAAAGAGGCGCAGCTGGATGAGAAATTCAAATGAATGGATAAGTGTTCGTAGACTGTCACTCAAGTTCTTCTGACTCTTTGTTGTTTGGTCCTAGAAGATATATACTGTAGTGTTTGTGTTTTACAATTTCAGGTTAAACCCTCAGATCACAAGCTTGTCTTGGAAGTGTTTGATGAGAATCGTTTGACGAGGGATGATTTCTTAGGTCTCGTGCAGGTGCCTCTAATCAATTTGCCACGAGAGGTAGAGGGGAGACAACCTCCACATAAACATTATCGTCTAGAACCTCGAAGGTGAGAAATCTCGAGTCTCATGGTAGCATGAGTTTCCCTCAGTTTAGCTTCTCAGACAGGCATATCTGATATTGCTAGGTTTTTTGAGCAAATGGCTTTATAATTAATAACAAGAGGCATATCTGATATTGCTAGGTTTTTGAGTAAATGGCCTTATAATCACCTTGTTCTGTATCAGAAATTAATATGATTAAAAAATGTAAGGGTCTTGGCATAGATTTGAGATTGCTGACTTAGAGGATTGTTTAATGAAACTTTAGCTTAAGTGCATCACTTTGAGGTTTTCTTGGTTCCTCTGCGATGCTATAGTTGAAATATGTGGCCATTGAACATAATTGGCGTTGGCGTAATTTTGCTGGTGAAGGAAGAACTTTTAATGATTCTGTGGCCTCAGTTTGAAACCCTGCCAAATTCTCTATCAGTTTATGCATCTGTTGATTGGTAACTGGCAGAGGCAGTGATAAGAGAAGACAGCAGGTTTTAATACTCAGTATGGAAAGGTGAACTGTTTGATAGGGTTGGATCATACAAAAGTAATCATCAATAATATTAATGACATTGTTGTGAGAATGATATATTTCTTATATATAGCATCCATTCAGGTTCCAAGTAGTTAGTAGATAATTATAGATCATGAAAGTTATCCCTATAGAATTTTTCTAGAATCCATTGGAAACAAACATATGTAGAGTTGAAAGTGTAAAGGTGGTGTAGGCTGGTGTATAAATACTGTAGACACGGTGATCATTTACAATGTGACCTATGGGTATCATATAAACAAAATGTTAAACATTTCAGAGGTGTTTTTTATGCAGATCAAAAGGTTGCCCAGCAGAATTCAGTTCCTTGGTGGATCAAAAGTAGTGGATATACCTTTAGGAATAGCTGTTTTTAATTTGGTTTTGTTCCAAGGAACAGGATGCTTGAAGGACCTGTTGCTCAGGTTTTCTTTCCGCTTTTGCAGCTGAATAAGGAAGTTTTTATCTGTAACCTTTCTGTCTCTCAAAACCTTTTTGACTTTTTATCTTGAATTAGGGCTTTCCATTTTAGCTCTCGATCTCGTGTTAAGGGCCACCTGCAACTATATTTAGCTTACATAACTGAAGAGGGAGGCTCGACTGGTAGTGGAGCATCGGGTGAACAGACTCCTGAAGAAGCTGGCTGGGAGGTTGTCAGTATTGACAACAGCACAGGGCATGAAGAAGCTCCTGCACAGGTGAGGCAAACTTCTTAAAGGATGAGCCTTGTGCTCGGGTTGTTATTTTAGTAAAAGTGAAACTGCTGAAAAGTTTGTTATTTATTTTAAAGAAAAGTTAAGTCTTGTTAGGAAAGTTGTTTTACTTTTATGAAAATAAACTTCTTTTTTAATAATACCAACAACAGGAGACACTACTCCAACTAGAGATGACATAGACGTAGCAAAAATAAGATTAATGTACCACATTAACAAGAAATTTATTCAGCAGCCAGTGTTAGTGCCTAATGATGGTCAGAGTCCACTTCCGGATGGTTGGGAAGAACGACAGGACGCAAATGGCCGAACATACTATGTTAACCATAATGCTCGAACTACTCAGTGGGAGCGCCCTACTAGGTAGGTTTCATGGAATTACTAGTACAGGCAGTCCCCGGTTAGCGGCGGGCTTGGTTAATGGCGATCTGGTTTTATGGGGCTTGTCTAGCGAAGAAAATTGGCAATTTTTGGCGCCGAAAATTGCCGATTTCCGCTTATCGGCGCCGATAATTGGGTATTGGTGCCAGTATATACCTAACAGAGGTGCTGATAAACGAAAATCGGCGCAGTTGGCGCCGATAAGCCCGAAAATCGCCGAAAAAGCGCCAGAAATCGCCGATTTTCGGTTAGTGGCGATTTTGGTTATCATCACATCCCCAGAACAGAACCCCGCCGATAACCGAGAACTGCCTGTAGTTTGAATGTTTGTGCTTTCTTATCCATGCCAATAACAAGTGTAGTAGAAAAGCGGGTGTTTTTAGTAATGCAATGGAGAGTGCAAAATTAAATTACCAGAACAGTTGCTTTAAAGTCATGCTGTATTTTTACTATAACTGCCATGTGTGTCATATGAAATTCTTATAAATGCCTTGCATCCTTTAGTTGATGATTTTGCAGTTATTGAAATACTGCATCATCAGATTTTCCTTGCTTTGTAAAGTACTGCCATTAATATTTCTAGTTAACAACTTGAACAAGAAAAATTTATTATTGCATTAGACTTTTTGGTCTCATAGTAAGTACAGTGCACACAAATTTTTGTTGGTCTTGGTAATTAGGCAGGCTGGGAAATGCAAACCCATGAAATCAAAATACCTCTTAAACCTATTAAAAAACAAAATTAGATTATTTGGAATGAATCTTACCTACTGTTAAAGTTAGCTTATATCTTCGTGCCATTAGGTGTGATTGACAGTCAAACTAAAACAAAATAATGCTTGGCTAACTTGCTAGGACTATGTCTGTATTCGCCTGTTTCCCACTAGCTGGTGCTGGAATGTTTACGGTATTGTCAGAATTCTTTATGCCGTGTCCTTGTGCAGACGGTGTGAATTGGCGTTAGTATTAATTTCTATGAACTGGGTGATTTTCTCCTGTATGGTATTGTGGTTGTTTTTGGTTTTTTGCATTATGTTACCTACTACAAGCATAGATGGAAGCATTAGGCTGTATAGGAAAGAGTTTAAAGAAACCGAATATTTTGTTTGTGTGTGACGTATGTGTTAGCCTAGCTGTTAAGGCACGAGTGTGGTTTTCTTGATGTGAAGATAGTAAGGAGTGATCTGGTGAGAGGATGAAAGTTTTGTGCAGTATTGAAGGTACTAGAGGCCAATGGATTATGCAGACAATTCATTAGGGCACACCACAAGCCTACTCAGTCTTCTCCTTTCGTCTTCGGGTGTTGCTTCTACACCTCCATTACCCTACATGGTAACCTAGATTAATTCCTCTCTCACTCCTGCTCCATCTTCTTTTGCTCCCTATGTGGTTCAGGAGAAAAATATTAGGTAATTGAGAAATATTTCTTTTATTGTATCATGGTTAGAAATTTGACCGTATATATTAAGGGCAAAGACCCCCCCCTCATAGTGATCGACTTTTTTTGGTTTCCTTCTGTGAGAGAGAAGGTCCCGAAGTCTCAGTGTCTGCCTGTAGCCTGCCCTCTGGACTGCACCGGGTCCGTTGGTCTTCTCCGTGGACAGGGAACCATGATCTGTGCCCTTCACCACCTATCTCTACCATCTCTCCAGTTTGAATTGACAAGTTCTCCGGAGGAGTTATTTGGTAGTTTAGCACTCACGTTTGTCAGCTCCGTGGCATGTCACCTTCTCTGGCTTTTCGCCTCGCCATCATCGTCTTTAGATTGTCATTTTCTTCCCTCTTGTGTGTGGGGTTTGTTCCAGTGGCAACCTCTCTTTTCTTGCATTGCCTAGAGAAAAGATTAGAAGTGGAAGTCATTCCCAGATTTGTGACGGTGCTGAATTTAACTGCTTTAGTAGACAAGGAGGGAGTAGCTGTCTTATGTCCAGTTAGAACTCTTAAGGGTTTACCTGGACAGACATAAACCTTTAAGAGGAGTTAAGTATTTATCTGTGGTGTTAGGAGACCAAATACTCCTATGTTCAAGAATGCTTAAGTCAATGCACAAAGAGTTAATTCCTGGGCTTTTCCCATTTTTTTTAAATAATTCTCATGGCTTCCGTACTGTAAGCACTATTTTATTTCCTTTAAAACCTTTTGCTAGAGAAGGTTGTCACTCAGCTCAGGGGAGATGTAACTGTTGTTGACTCATATTTGCGAAATGTTCAGATTTAGCTGCAGGGACACTTTCTCCTGAACCAAATATGATAGTAACCTTGCTTTCTGTCCTAGTGTTAGTTGTTAGGAAATCCCTCCATAGAATTTTGGGAGTGTGAAGGTACACTTTGGTGTATAGGAACACACCTTCATATATGAAGGTGGTAGTTGTCTTTAGCTTTGGACTGTCGGTTATGGGCTTTTGACCCAGGCACAGGAGTCACTAGCGCTTTACGAGAGTCCTTTTTTCCCTGTAAGGATCCTCTGACAAGTCTCACTATGAGGACCTTACACAGTGTTGTGGTTCCAACGTCTGGCGACAGTGCTAGCCAGTAAGGATCGCACAACAGGCAGGAATGTTGAAAAGCTTTTTTCCCTTCATTGAAAAGCTTTTAGTTCGCTTGGCTGAACATAGTTTCTCTGGCTGCACTAACCCACCATCCTCATTCAATGTGGTAGTCGGCTAACTTGAAACGGTAGGTAAGAGTCATTCCAAATCTCTCATCTGAGTGGGTGGTCATGAAGAATTCTGACAAGAACGTAGACATTCCAGCACCACTTGAGTGGGAAGCAGGTGGTTACAGTGACAGTCATAGCAGGTTAGCCAAGCATTTTGTTTTATTTTCCTTGCCGGTTGCACCTTATGGCGTGAAGATATAAGCTAACTTTAACAGTAGGTAAGTATTCAAATAATTATATCATGAAAATTTCCATTTTTCCTATAAACCAGCACAAATGATATGCTTTTTATTGTGGTCACTATACTGGCCCTGGCTCATCATTCCCTCTTAAAATTGAGAAAATGACTGCCAGCTGGAATTGTTCACGCATGTTTCACAATAATCCTGTTACTTACAATTAATCTAAATCAGAGAGCACGTGGGAAAGCTCAAGCTGCTAGATTATCTGATTAAAGTTTTTAGGATGAGCTTGAAAACCCCTTGTTATTAATATTAAGCAAAAAAAACTTTGTTTTCGGTGGCTCATAAGATGTTCAATATTTTAAATAAAATATGGTATCGAGTAAGAATGATATCCAGGAAAAAAAGTTTAGTGGGTGTGTTGGAGAGAGTTTCATAGTGGAAAATGGAAGGAATACCAGAAATGGAGACTATCCATCCAATGGCTTTCAAAGGACCCAGTGTGTTTGAGTGTAACCACTCCATATTATATCCCTGAGGTGCAACCTTTCAAGTTCTGTTTGGCATCCCCACATGCCTCCCATATAATTTCTCAACATCCAGGTTATGTTTAAAAAAAGCAGAGAAACTGAATATTGAAACTGGGGCCATGTGTCAGTGGAAATCTCATATGCCCTGAAAATTGTGTTTGGCCTGAACAAGATGGAGCTCTGGTTCTTTACTTCCTGATACATCTTTTGGGGAAGAAAAGTCAGGAGGCATCTATACTGAACCCCTTGGTTGTGCGAAGTTAATTTGAATTGTTCTGACAGGGTAGAGGAGAAATCCACGTTCATCTTTTGGTATGGTACATAAGTGGCTACTTATGATGTGTTTTTCCGAAGTCTGGTGCAAAGGATGCATTTGTTGACTAACAGTCTTTAATATCGGTAAAACTCATTTTTTTTTAAAAGGCAGGATTTATTAAACTATGACTCTGATGAGAGCAGACTTAAAGAAATTTAACCCAGCGTTGGACTGTGGTTTTTCTAAATCTTTTTAAATTCCACAATGAAGCAATATTTTCCCATCTTCAAAATTTGACATACTGATTTGACTCGTAGGTATTTAATGAATAACAAATATGGCTTAATCCCAGAAAGTTGAGATTGCTGGACAGCACCAAGAAACATATTGAAGCAAATTTTGTCAATCTTCAGTATTTCAATGACTTTCAGTGTACTAAATAAGATCTAGTGATTTTCTGGAGAGCAGACCCCTGTGGCTAGCCCTTTGGAAAACCAAGATTTTTGGCAAGGTGGTCAAGTTAAACTATTTATTAAAGATGATTAATGTTAGTGGAAGTTTGGGCAGGTCAAATTGTCATTGGTCAGTTTTTGCTGTAAAGTTCACATCGTAACGTGTTTAGATCTCCTTAGTTGTGTTGATCAGGTCGGATGGAGAGAGGAAGGAACACTCGGTCCTTATTTAAGAGACTTCAGTGTGCCTGATCTTGCTCTGAAGAGAGGTGCTCCCAAATTGAAGGGGGATAATTATCAGGGAAAAGCATTTCCAATACAAATACTTAGATTAATACCCAGTAGCCCCTTAACTAACCAGAGACTTTTTTGGGGTCTGGCTCTCTGATATGTAAGAAAATATGTAGCCTACATTTGACTATTTAAGATATCTTGTAGATAACTGTAATTCCATAGTATTTCTACCCAAACTAAAATATTCCCTACATTTCTCATTCTGTTCAAGAGGTTTATCAGCAAAATGCATTTTGTCTAAGAAGGTAGCTTAGCACAGGTGATTCACAAATTTTGGCAAAGCTAACTTTGATTCTTAGGAAGGCCTAAGCTATGCATGAGCTGTGTAGCTAGTCATGTTGGATATTGTATGTCATTATTAAAATGATTTGATTAAGAAATCATAACATTCAAATGTGAATTATATGACATTTACAACAAGATTGTGACTATTTAGTAAAGGTAAAGGGTAGATAACGTGTAGTAATAGGCTTGTTTAGTGCAGGCAGTCCCTGGTTATTGGCGATCTGGTTTCATGGCTCTTGTCTAGCGACGAAAACGGGCAATTTTTGGTGCCGAAAGTAGCAGATTTCTGCTTATCGGTGCCAATAATTCGGTATTGGCGCCGATACATACCTAACAGAGGCGCTGATAACCAAAAATCACCGGTTTTCGGTTGTCGGTGGGTTTCGGTTATCGTCACACCATCAGAACAGAACCCCTGCCGATAACTGGGGACTGCCTATATAGTATGTAGTATATACCTGGTGTTCACAAAATGTCCCAGTCACTTGATGTTCCATTGGCTAGAACTTCAAGCAGGGCATTAGGTGACACAGGGGAATGCAGTACTGTTTACTGGAGCAGGCAGAGGTAAAGTGGGTGAAGCAGAACGACATAAGAATATTAAATTTATTCAAGGACCTACAAAAGTGCCACAAACTTCATGAATATATATGTGCACACCTGAACTTCAGACAAGATGGTTGGTTAAAATTTAAATACAGTATTGCAAGTGCTTCTGCAATGGAGCCCCTATTTTAAATAGTGCTGGAATCCAGTGAGATGTTCTTGCAACTACCAAGTTCTTGCCTGCAACCAGACTTCCACATTACAGGCGATCCTCGGGTTATGATGGAGATACGTTCCTAAAGATGCGTTGTAATCCAATTTCCGACGTAAGTCGGAGCGCCTAAATAAGCACTTGCATCGCCCACCCTGCTAATGTAGGGCATCAGAACACATTTTTATGACATATATGGATTAAGAAAAACACATGAACATAAACATAAAATACAGTCACCACCCTACGTACGAACACTCATGTTACGAACCTTTAGAGATACAAACAGACAAGGTCACAAATTGAAATTGTGTTCCAATTTAAATCGTTCTTCGATGAATTCCCATTTCTATATTTCCCATCCTCATAAAAAATGTTATGTATTTTTTTCAATAGATGGCAGTGTGCATAGTTTCCTTCGGGAACTTCTAACGTCAGGTGCTGCTTCTGCGAAATTCCCTCCCTTGTCATAACTTTCAAAGCATGGAAAAAATAGTAAATTTTGAATGTTGCGCATGAATGAGAATTTCATTTTCTACTTTTTACCCTTCTAATGTCCAAAGTAATTGTGTATAATACTGCATGATTTAAAAATACAGTGAAGATAGTATCATCTATGACTCCTAAGTTAACTTGGGAATGTAAACATCAAAAATTATGCACTAGCCTACATATTGAAAACCAACTTATGAACAATTCTGGATACAAACGGCTGTCCGGAACGTAAGTCACTCGTAAGTTGGGTAGTGACTGTAATGTGAAGTAATGAAAGTAAAACTAAAAATAAAGAGCAAGAATTTTTTCATCATTTGTGGGGACCACGTCATAACCATGAAACGTTGTAGGTCGAGACCGTTGTAACCCGAGGATTGCCTGCATTTGTATCTTGCCTGGCTTCAGGGCTTGTTTTCTCTGTTGAGAACAGCAGTAAAGCATTTGAAAAGTGCAGTACGTGATTGATTAATACTGATGAAACTAAATTTTATTATTTTCTAATGTCAGTCTTTCACATCTTTCAAAATTTTTATGTAGGCAGGAATGGAACCACTTGGCAACTGTGTTGTCGGGTGCTCCTTTTTAAAGTTAATAACAAATCCACTCAATTACAAATTGTCTCATTAGTTGAAGTTAAAAATATCTTTCGTTGAAGAAGTTACTGGTGTCATGCAATGATGTAATAATTCAGAATTAAGAAGTGTTTATTGCTCAAGTCTTCTGTGTGCTTAGTATAGGAAAAAAAGGCTAATTGAAAACATACAGTTCACAGGGAACTAATGAGCAGGAGAGATATCAGCGGTTAGAATCTGCTCAAAATGAATTTCGAAATGAATTCCGTCGCCGATTCCATATATCTGTGGATGACAATGAAGTCTCCAGAGGATCTGATAACGTCCTGCAACGGGTAAGTCTGTCACTTTGTGTTTGTTGGGGGAGTCGATTCTATTTAGGAAATGAAAAAGTAAGTTGACCCGCATCAGTGCATTTAGCTCTGTTGAAACTTGCACATTTTATGGTTATGGCTTTAAATATTCAGTGCACTCCACTAGCAATGCACTGTTCATTTTGACATTGCATGAAGCATGTGGAAGTTGGAGTATTACTTTTAAAAGCAGACTGCTACTCACGAGTAGAGCTTAAAAATTGATATTATGTCAGGACTCTTGTAAATTAAGTGAAGATTCCAGGTGGATTAGATTGGGTTCATAATTCTGTTAAAACCAAGAACAAGTTTACCAAGTTTTTTGTTTATAGTTTTCTTTAAATATATCAGTTATTCTTTAATACATTCACAGCTGTTTTTGTTTTCAGAAAAGAGGCTTGTTTTTTATGTGGTTGCCAATTAAACGTTCTAAAGGCAGTTTCTTTTATCATGATGTATTCCATTACTGCCAGAATACTTTCTGTTTACGGTCTGTAATGGGTACTGTATTAGCAGCTATGGTGCTGTTGGTCATAGTCATGTGCAGTGGGCTATTTTTTTTTACTGCATTGTGTTATTCCAGCCAGCTTAGATACATAAGCAGGTTAAACCTGTTGAAAATTTCCTTGATCTTAGAATATTTTTATTCTATAATCATAGGTTTGTCATTTATTGTATTGGTGTTAGGTTGTCATTGCTGAGATCAAGCCATTTTGTAGGAAGTCCCATGTCTATTTTTAATTGAGCAGTTGTTTCTTTTTGTTTGAGGTGGACTTGTTAGTTGGGTCTTGTTAGTCTCTGTGCTTTAAAAGAATCAGTCACTTTCTGAGATGTCTTCCAACACTCATGCTGCAGGGTCCTAAGGGAAATCTTACTTCAACTACAGTTTCAGGATCATCAAACATCAGAGGGTAAACAAGAAACCAGTTAAGTCCCTGTCATTATGCTGCATTTGTGAAAGGTCTGTGTCACATGTTGAAGCAGCCTTTCTGTGACCGAGTGAGTTGTTTAATTAGCAAGTGCAATTTTGCTGGCAGATAGCAGGTTGGAGAGATTTTTTTCAGCCCCACATAAATGTTTTTACCACAGTCGTACGCAAGAATTCACAGTTTTACCCTTGGACATTTCCAAACCCTCAGATTTGGAAGGTAAATTGTCTGTTGCATCTATAGAACAAGCCAAACTGATAAGCTTTATTGCACTTCAGTAGGTGGGGAGTGCTGAAAGACAGGCTTAACTGTTAACTCTTTTTTTTCTAGGCTGGTCTGTAGTGGTTTGCAGAACCTTCTTCCATGCTATATTTGCTGAGAATAATTTGTAATATGACCAAAGAATCTTTGTCATACTCTCACCATCCCACAATAAGTTAATAAATTTCCATGGGTGGAAGTTTGCAAGTTTTAGATATTTTCAGCTGCTGTTGGAGTGAGAACTGGTAATCTTGTTGGACAACTGACAAAGAGGTTGAAAGGGACATTTGTGATTGGTTCAATAAATACGATACATCTCTGCTTGCTGTCACTTTTCAGTTAGAGGCAGAGTTTTCGTTTTGCTCAGGGAATGCAAAAGAAATGGTCCATCTTGGCCATAGGTGTACATAAATTACCGTTGTCTTCAGTACTCTGACATTGTGGACTTTCTGTTTATGGGGCTTTTATTGTCAAGTATTTGCTTGTTTGTGGAGCTTTTATTTGTCAAGTATTTGCATCCTTCATATTCATCAGAACCCCAGTAATGGTTGAAGGGAGTCCTCCCAGGTAACTGGTTTGTCAGTCAGGCAAGTTACTGACATGTTAGACCTTAGCCTGGTCTTCAGTCAGCCTTTCCTTCTGTAAATAGCTCCAGGCTGGAGTAAGCCACATCTGGAATGCCATGCTGCTGTTGTTTTATGATGGAGTGCTTTGTTTGACAAGGATTAACATTTTGATTTGGACCCAGCGTACGACAATTAATGAAAATACTGTAATCATGTTAGCTCTTTGGTGAACTATTGTCCTCGATGTACAGTCTGAATTTTGATAACTGTTTCTGGCTTTAAAGTATCATCCAGTCATATTGTTCCTCATGTGGCCAATGTTGAAATTGTCTTAATTGCCTTGTAAGTATGTATATGTTCAGGTCCTTTTGTCACAGAAGAAAACCTAATGGTGGCATGGTTTTTCATGTAAGTTGGACTGCTCTGCTATTGTTAGACATCATTGAGTTTACAGTGAGAAGTGTTTTCGCAGATTCTTTGAGCTCATTTTGATTATTTCATGTAGATACTTAAATACAATCTGTACCAAAGCTTTCTTTGAGCATTTTATGAGCTCTTTGTGAGGAGTGTATATGAAATAACAGTTGTTGTATTAGAGTCAAATATATGCATTCTTTGCATGTTAGGAACGATAGTGTGTGTTGCATTGCTTTGTGGCAAGATTTTACTCTATGACTGCATGTATAAGACTGTTCACCGATTTTTCCAGTTTATTGATTTTATCTCTGATTTTTTGTTCTTTTACAGCTTTTAATTGGTTTATCAAGTGACCTTGTTATGTAAATGTAGAACATCAAGCACCCAGAAAAGTGGGTCTTTAGTCAGCAATGCTGAGCTTATTAGATAGAATACGCATACAGAGTTGCCAATATAACATAGTTGGTGCAATCAGCAGACACTTTGCTGGTAGATATGTCCTGTATTCTATAGTTTATTCCCTGGAAGGTTTTTAAATACCTGGCACCACCCAGATGTTAGTGGTTTTTTTTTAACTTTAAATTGGCTGTGTTAAATGCTTTCATGCACTCACAGCCAAATGCTAATTTCATAAGGGTTGCTGTGTATGTTCTAAAGTTTTCTTAGTGGCAGGAAAAAAATGAATAAACTTTTTTGAGGACAGTCAATTAGGTGCATATTTCATTATCTAGATTGAATTACTTAGGCTTTTTATTTTGTTTATCAGATGGGTTTTACAATCAGTTGTCATTATGCATTTCTTTTGGAATATATAACACCAGTTACAAAGAAACGTGCCAAGGTAACTCAAGGCTATTTTTGCAAAATTGGGTATGTTTTACGAAGGGGTTTTTGAAAGTTTTGACTGACTTTTTTCGACTCTCTGTTGGCATTTGAAATTTCGTACGTCGTCTCACAGAAAGTAAACACTGCTGGTTTTGAAAATTTTTTTTTTGGAAGAATAGCCTCTGATAATGAGATTTTTATTTACATAGAATTGGAAGTGGTGTTATGGATAACATCGTCTGTTTTAACCTTCCCTCTGTAAGCATGTGGCCATTTCTGTTGCATGTTGACTTGACGTTGTGATTTGATTGAACTTTAGCAACCTGTGGGAGGAGAGGGGGATGATGAAGACGATGATGATGATGGTGAGGAGGAGGAGGATGAGGATGAGGGAGAGGAAGAGGAAAATGAAGAGGGAGAGCACCATGAAGAGACACAGCCTCGCTTTGAGGAAGTTGCCTCAAAAGAGGTGAGGAATCGAGGACAGAAAAGTTTGGCTAACAATGTAGTTGCTGTAGATCCCCCCCCTCGCAGTTGTAGGTGTAGTGTGTGAAGCCTCTCTTCAGATCTATTGCAGATTATTTCGGTACGCCAGTCTCTTACTTTTAGGCTTTCAAACCAGGTATGATCTCATTATGTAGGGAATCTCTTGCTTGTAGGGTTTAATGAAACCTGCAGACGAATTTCACGTCAAGACTTGACGAATTTAGGTTGAACGTTACTGTATTTTAGTCCTGAATCAAATGATGACGATGCTGTGTCACCATAGATTGTCTTTGTTGTAGCTGCATTTTGACCTTTCTCAGTGCTTTTAATTACCCATGCTTCATCCATTTGATTTCCTTTTGCTTTCATTTTCACCTTTTACACCCTTCAAGTTTATGCATTTTACACTGTAGTTTGTGGATTTTTGTTTTTAAATGTTTATTTTTGGGGCAAAGTAATTTAAAGTAGATTTTAGAAAGTTTGTATGTGGACTGCTCAATTAAGTGTTATTTTTATGTTATAAAGACTTCTAACTTTGCTTTGTGAAGGGACTGAAATCCCTTTTAACAGGAAATTTTAAAATTTTGTGTAATGTAGTACAGGTACTTAGTCTATAGTCACCTATATAGCAGTGCTTAATATCCATGGGAACAGCTCCTGTAACTGATTTTAAATACTGAGGCCCCTTTTAATGGAATGAGGGTTGTGGTAAAAGAATTCAATTATATTCAGGGCTTCATCTTATGGTAAAGAAACCAAGATGGTCAAAGCTGCCCAAGACAAGTCTTGTCACAATAGAAACTTGTGCTGATAGACTTCATCTTTTAAGTAATGGCAAACCAGCCTCTTGTAAAGTGGCAGGTTGCATGAGTCATGAAACATGGAAGAAGGTAGAGACTTCAGGTTGTGTATGTGAATGTGAAAGATTCTCGAATTTGTGACCGTGCACGTGTTATCTGTGGGACCATCAAGTCTGATGTGATCAAGGAGGCATACAATTAAGAAGTTCTTTAGAGTGGTGCCCAAAGTAATGTCTTCTGAAGAAGTTTGGTTAAATAGAAGCCATTGATTCTACTCTTACCAAGTTTAGAGTGGAAAGTGTTGCCCTGAAATAAGAGCAGAATTTCATACAGTGAATCCATACGCATAAATCCAAACAGTTTGCTTAAAAATGCCAGGAGCATAGTGGATGCCTCCCACGAGATGCTACTATTCATTTCATACTTTCCTGGAATTGTGACTTAACAAGGCTGGGGTGTTCACTAAACATTGTCTTGATTTATAGTAGGAAATGGGATACTAGGACCAGGTAAGAGATAACTTTTTATTGATTATTATCGTAGGAATTCATTATCTTTTAATAAATGGAAAAAAAGACCTCAAGGCAACAAGTTGACACAAATCAAACCCGTTCTATATTCTAAAATCCCAATTTATTTCTCCTTAAATTGGCTATATGTGTTTATTTTGTTGGAGTTTGATGGGTACGCATTGTACATAATCCCTGAATGTAGGAATGCAATGAAACCTAGATAAATAGATTTTAAGTGGTTGTGTTAAACTATGTAATGTTTATGGTCTTTTGGTTTTTCTGAATATGGCGCAGTGATTTACTCAGATTCTGGTGAAGGTAATTATATTGAAATATTTTAAATTTTAAACTTGTGCTTACTGTGTTTCATTTTTGCTTTCTGTTTTGTCCATCTGTTTAATTTGAGCAGAGGCATATGCAACTAATTGATTTTTAAAGAACTATTAAGCCCATTCTGATCCAGTGAATAATGGAATTTATTTCAGTGTGCATCACAGTCTTGATTTGTATCCAGGCTCTATCCTTATCTTTGTTAGTGTAAACTTTATATGCAAGTACAGGCAGTCCCCGGATAATGGCGGGGGTACCGTTCCTGGCCCAGCGCCAATAACTGAAAATCATTGTTAACTGGGAAATCACAATAATAATAGTAATAAATGGCATTTATGACGCAGTGAGTGCCGATAAAATGCTTAACGATGCCGTTACCCGGTTATCGGCGCTGATAAACTGCTTACCGATACCGATAAACTGCTTACCGGTGCCAAAAATCTGGTTAATGACGTCGTTAGCCAATCATCATAAAACCGAAACGCTGTTAACCGATGCCGCTGATAAGCGGGGACCACTTGTATTTAAAGAAAACATTACCTTCCAGCTGTACGTGAAAGAAAAGTTAAAGGGCGCAGTATTTAGATAACTTTTGACATGACTTTGTGAAGGAAAATTTCAGTGGCAGTCGGGATAGCTATGCTAATTGTTTTGAGGGAATTTTTATAGCCTCTTGTTTGACTTTTCGAGTTTCCATCGGTGCATCTTATTTCAAAGTAGTCTTTACCAAGTTGCTACCACAATTTATAAATTTAGGTTTTTTAGGGAGCCCTTTCAGTAAGTTTGTGTGCTGTACAGATGTTAAACCCCCTTCAGCGTATGCTATTTTAACAAGTGAAGGTGTTGGTTCCTGATCACTGGAGCAGTGGGTGAAATGCAAGTGAAGAAAGATCCATGCTGGTTGGACTGGTTAAATCTTTTAGTTTGTATTTTCTTCCATTGTCTTCCTCGTGTGCTGATATGACTGAACAGGATGTTGCAGCTATGGACTTTTTCAGAGATAGGAGTTCTTTAACATTCATGTTTCTTATTATGCATGAGGTCTGCTGTGAGGTTAGATTTTCTTCTTGTAATTAATTCTGGTGCTCTAGCTGTTGAAATGTTTTTCCGGTACTTAGTTCCTGATGATCCTTGTATCTTTTCCACAAGTGTATGTTATTACTGCTTTTCCTCTGCTGATGTACTAGTGCGTTATGACATTTGCTTCACGTGACATAAAATGGCTCTTCCATCATTGAAGATGCTGCCTTTGATATGAGGAACTACAGTTACTGGAACTCTCTTGGCCATAGTGACTACTAGAACAAAGTCTTCCCTGTGTCTGCAATGAGAATATCACTGGGATTGTTAGGGGCTACTTTAAAGATTTCCAGGATCTTCTGAGATTTCAAGTTGCTAACAGTATGGAGGAATGTGGCTCCCCTGTGGCACTGATAAGAAACCCCTTGGTTATACTGTAATGAGGTGAGCTATGACCCAAGACCATCATATTGCGGGTTACGGAAAGCCTTTGATTTGAAAGTAGATGACCATCAAACCAACCAAGTGGAATGAACCGATCTAAAGAGTTTCATACCAATAGAACAATTGTTTCAAGACTTTAGAAGTCAGACACAATTAATATTAAGTACTATGTCTGGAACTTTGATTTCTGAGCAAAGAGGTGGTTTTGAAGCCTCCAAGGCAGATGGTATAATCTTCCCCACCTTCTCCATGGGAAGAAGAATGTTAAAGATGCTATTAGGGCTTTTCTTTTTACTTACATTCATACCAGAGTAGCTCAGGCTATTGCAGTAGGGTGCTGGAATACATGGATTACGTTACCAAAAGTCAACCTTCTTTGGCTCATAGATCTCTAAGAACTCTCTTCTATCTGTTTGAAAAGTATTTGTGTCGCTTCTAAGTTATGATAGTCTCCTGTAACAGCGGCAATAGAAGTCAGGTGGTATTTTGCAGCCTCAGTGGTGTTTGTCATCATGTAGAGTCTCATTATTTTGAGGCTAGTTAAAGAGTACAGTGTGAGCAGTAGGTTCTTAGCTTAAAGTTGAGTGCTGTCTTTTCATGTACTGTTTTATGGTGTCTTGCATGATGAGTACTGTACATGTATTGAAGCTGTTGTGTGGTTACTGGAATCTATCGAATGGCATTATCATGATTTGGGTCTGATTATTGCTAATTTGTAATAGTGTAATATGCAAGTCTCATCAATACAAAAAATATGAAGAAAATAGTCACAGGATCTGATGTTTGGTGATTGAAAAGGGATTCATTCAGCAAGTTTATTTTTGTTTTGGACAATCTAGTATGCATTTAGCAATAGTGTGATAGTTGACTCTTATTTATGATAAAGTAGTTTACTGAGACCACTTAGTCACATTTGTGAGACATTCATAGGGTTCATGAGAGGTATTTTTCTGATTGAGAATTGGAAATTAGGGCAGTGTTAAAGTTGAAGACATTGGATAGTTAAGTGGAAAGAAACCAGATGGGATGTGTGGGATTTAAGAGCAGAAAACAGTGCATCTCGCTCCTGAAGATTGCAGCAAAAATCTTAGGTCCACCTGCAGTATACAGCCCAGAGCATAATGTAAGCAGTATCCTTGTATGTTTGTATACTAGCTGAAAGGCATTTGGAAAATCAGTGATTCTGTCTAAACAACAATTGTTTTCAAACATTTTTTCTTATATCTGCTATTTTGGCCAAAGAGAAAGCTAAGTTCTTGAAATTAACAAAGTACTGCCAAACACTATGCACTAAAATGGCACTGATTTCATACTATAACCACTTTAATATGAAATTTCTAGAAATATTGTACCTTGTTTACTCACTGAATTACTTGCTTAAGTAACTTTTAATTTCCACAAACCTGAATGTTTAGTAGTTGTTCTGTTTAGCAATGTATTTGGCGTATACACTTAGTTCATTTGAGAAAAGTCCATGGAAAAATGGAAGTGGTAACAGGGTTTGTGCATAAGCAGGTTTTTGGCGAGTTGTTTCTAATGCCAAATTTTGGATTATCAGGCGTGCCAAGTTTTAGAAGTTAAGACTAAGAATTAAAGGGGATTTCGTGTATTCTTGACATATACCGTAGGATAATGAAATGTAAGAACTTGAAAGGACAGAAGAAAAGATAATTATCATGATTAGTGATTCAGTGGAAACTTTTTCGAAAATGAAAGGGGCAGGGCCTGGATAACATGGACAAAATTAATTCTTTTTAAAGCATGAATAATGAAAGTTCCCAAAGGGATACAGACGAGGCTATGGTCTCAAAATTACGAAGCAAGCTTGGGAATAAAGCTTTCGAAACTGTCTTGAATAATTGTGGACCTATAAGATTAATAATTCAAGTCCTTATGAGAATGTACCTTCTACTCCATATGTAGACAACAATTTTGTGAGTCACATGAAGATAGGACATTGTGTGGACTGAAATTATTACCAGTTTTGTCAGCTTTTTCTCGTATGGAGGTGCTGTGGATTCTGTCCACTCTTCTGCACCTCTGCCTGAATTACCCTTTGGTGTAGGTCTATTTCTACGCCCTTTTTCCTTGATATCCTGGCTCTTCTACAAGCCTTCTTCATGCTGATTCTGAGTCTACTATTCCTGTGACCAACAGTTCCTCATCCCTTCTCATCACATATCCAGACCATCTCAATCTTTGAGATTGTCCTTTATTCATGAACTGGATTTTTCATAATCATAAAGTAAGAGGATAAATAAGAAAGTATAGTAGACTGCCATAAGCAGTGGGGCATTGGGTGTGTGTAATTACCCTTCTATTTTGGTGCCTGCTTAATATTATGAACATGTATGCCTAGTTGGAAGTAGGTAGGTAACAGTGGTTTTTACATGAACAAATTTATCTAAAATTCTCTCATGAATTTTATCCAGTAAAATTGGAAATATAAAAGGGGGTCCTGTAGCATTCTGAATCAAGTAATCTCCATATTTTACCATACAGTGGAACACCAGTAGGTCTAAATTGTTACCAACTCAACTCTGTGGATTTGTACTCACAGATTCAGAAGGGAGACATAGCATAAAGAAAGGTTCCTGCAAATAGATGCCTTTGCTTAGCATATCCTATAAATATTAAATAGTGTATATACACCAGTGTTGAAGTAATTCTATTTTGTCTTCATATTGATCTTATCCACTTGACCTGTGGATATTTATTGGATGACCCACATGACCAAATCCCAGTATGCACATGACAGTACATTTAAACATACACAAAGTGAATGTCCAAACTTATCCATCAGTGACGTGTTGGACTGTAGTCAGTCATGGAAATTTTGTAAAACGCTTCACCATATTTGGCTTATGCGCTATCAAGTTTTTAAAGAACTAAATATATTAAAATTAAAATGTTAGTATTAAAGATAAACTCTTTGAGCCAGACCAGTGAGAGTAAGTTGTTTTGGCTTGGTGCTGGTTAAACTACTTTGTAAAGTTACTGTATAAGTATATGAAGTCAGCTTTACCGTGTTCGTTTGTAAAGTTACTGTATAAGTATATGAAGTCAGCTTTACCGTGTTCGTTTGTAAAGTTACTGTATAAGTATATGAAGTCAGTTTTACCGTGTTCGTTTGTAAAGTTACTGTATAAGCATATGAAGTCAGCTTTACCGTGTTCACTGATAACTGTAGCTAATTGAATTGGTTATGCTTTCAAATGTTTTGTGTTAGTGTGTTACTTATACACGGAACTATTTGCAGCATGATAACTAGGTGTAATGCACTGTATTGTATAAATAAATCTAGTGTAAGTAAGAAATCTGGAAAAGTTTCTCACATGCTTACAAATAATAGACATCATCTGCAGTTGAGAAAATTTTAAAATAAAAGGCAAAGCTGGAAATGTCACTCATGGAGTTAGAAATGTAGAGGAAAATGTGTGGATTGCAAAATATGAACATTTTACAAAAAAAACATGTAGAAGAAAAGAATATTTAGTGGGGAAGGTTTTTAATGCCAGTAAAATGACTTAAAAAAAACATAATATTGCTGAAGATAGCCAATTATTAGATTTAAAGGCAGGAAAAGAGTCGATTGCTCATGTTTGGTACCACAAAAGAGCAGTAGCACCTTCAGCTTTTACAAAATTGCTGGTCTTCTACCCTTGGAGATCAGTGTTTTTTTATGCATACCAACAAGGACACATTCTGAGTGAGATTACACTGGTGCTATGTCTCAAAGGTCAGAAAATAACTTGCAAGTGACAGGTTATTAAGGTCTTACTGGACGATGGCTTAGGCCATCCAGAATCTTGTGGCTTTAAACTAGCATCAAGATCAGCAGATATAAGAATATTTGTAGGCCCATTACACCCTATGCTCTGTTGAGGGAATTAAGGGAATTGTCCAGGCTGTGGAAGAATGCATATTGAATATATGGAAATTTATATAATTGATGATTTTATAGATATTTAAAGAAGCATTAAAACTATCAACCCTGAGATAATGAACTCATGCTGGAAAAAGCTGTAGCCATAATGTGTCTGTGACTTCACTGGATTTGCATTGGGGCCTATCAAAGAAATAATGAAAGAAATTGTGACAGTGGTAAAGCGTTAGATGGGGAAGGATTTGAAGATGTGGATTTTGTAAGAAAGTCAAGATTTTATTGATACCATCCCAACTGAGTTGACAGAAAGTGACTCAATGGAGCAGTGGCAATAGCAACTGAACCATTGTCAGAAAACATGAGGGGTTGCATCAGTCCACTTCTTCCATTCAGTATTTTTTATGGTACTGACCAATGAATGTATCCCAGAGGTAAAACCTTGAATCCCAACATCTCCCTCCTCGTCTTCCTCCTCACCCACCCCTGCCAGATGCTCTTGAGACGAGCCAGTCCTCTTCCTTGTCCCCCCCCACCCCTCCCTCCCTCTAAGAAACATATGGATGGAAAGTAGGAAGATTCTGCTGACCCACATCCACCTCAGAATGAATAGAAATAATGTACAGCTTGTAAAATTTGTGTTTTGTGTGTGTATCTTTTTTTGTGTGTGCAAGTGTAATAACTGTACAACAAAATCTGTGTCATTAATTTTGTGTTGAGACCATTTTCATCTGCATCGTTGTGATTGCTGAGTTATTGTATGAAAGACTCGGGTTGTAGTGGTAGTTATTAGACTACCCTTGAAAGTGCATAAGGTGAGGTTGTCATTGAGAATATAGTAATGTTTTTTTTACATAGTATTGTTTTTTAATTGAATAAATACAGTAACTTTTACATAGTATGTCAAATGAGCTACAGATACTGTAAAGAAATAGTAGTTTTTGCTCTTCCTTCATGGTTAATACTGTACTCTACGCCAAAAATGATATATAGTATTGCGTGTAATTAGTAAATAGTCAACTATTTATGTCACTTAAATATCATTAAGGCTTGTAACCAACTATACATGTTATTATGAATTAAAATTTTTTGTAGTCAAGTTATTTGTAGATATTCAGTTTTGCTGAGAGATGAATCCCATAACCCCCTTGAAATTCAAAGGATAACTATATTCAAAACTGATGGAATGTTAGCTGTACTGCTTGCTTTTAAGTAATTATTATTACAGGCAGTCCCCGGTTTACGACGGGGGTTCCGTTTTTATGCCGCGTCGTAAACCGAAAATCGTCATAAACCGAAAAATTGTGGAAAATCGTCAAAAATCATAAGAAAACCTTACTCTTAATGCTTTGGGTGTATTGAAAACGATGTAAACTGCATTTTTATTGAGTTTTTCATCAAAAAAAGCCTCCAGATTTTTATTCTTCTGTCACTTTGGAGCCATGTTTCTTCCGTTGGATTGGCATACGAAGCGTCGTAACCCTGGAAGGTGCATTGTAAACAGGGAAATAATTTCTGATGAATATACTTGAATAGCATTGTAACCTCGGAGCGTCGTAAGCTGGAGCTGTCATAAACCGGGGACTGCCTGCAGTTATTTAAAAATTTGTCATTTTGAAGAGATTTGGTAAAATTTTTACTCCTCGAACTCGTCCAGCAAATTTATTCATGTGAAACCAGATATTTTGGATGAAAAGTTTGTGGTAGAAAGAAATACAGTTTAGGGCTGAAATGATGCTATAAAGAACTTTCAATACCATCTGCAGTTTGCCATACAGATAAGATACTATTTTTTATTGTAGTATAGTAGTAATATGTGACAAGTTAAAATTTATTATCCCCAAGTACAAGCCCATCAATTTATGGGCAGTATCCCTTAAAAATTGGCAAATACAGGTTGTTAGTGTTGTGTACCTGCATTTAAAATTGAAATGATAGCCATATATTTGCAAGCCAAAGATGTAAAGAAGGGTGTAATTTTCTGAGCTCTCATTCTTGACACTCCTGCTTCACCCTTTGAAACTTTTCTGTAAGCATGGAGAGTGACTTGTGTGAACTAAAATTATGCCATAATTCTGGAGACGTGTTTCTTCCACTGACCAGTGGAAAGAGAAATTCTAAAGGTGTCGCCTGTAAGATCCTTAGTTCTCCTTAAGTTGAAATGAATGGTCCTCACAGTCAGAGCAGATCTTTCTTAGTGTTTGTGGCGAACAAGAAGACAGGGACTGTGAAGGATATAGATGTACTATATCTGCTATTAGTTGATTCATCCTTCATTACAAAGTTGGGAGAGGGATGACCTCATAGATGACCAGCTTTAGCATGTGTAACCCTGCCTAACAGTGCATGCAGCTCACTGACCTGCTTCAAAGAGAAAACACTAAAGAAGTACTTCCAGAGGTGTTCATTTGACACAGGATAAACTTTTAGAACTAGGGAGAGATCCCAGTTGGGGTTTCAGAGGCACTTTGAGTTACCTCTTAAGAGTATTGAAGCAACCTCCTCAGGTCAACAGAAGTATCCATGCCCTATCCATGAAGCTTGAACACCAGCAAGAGAACAAATTTTACCCCCTTACTTGCTTTGCTCAAGACCTCCTTAAAAAGGAAAGCAGAAAATTAACCACTGTATTACTAGAATTGTCAAGTGGATCAACAACATTCTCACTGTACCAATCGTAAAATTGACTTCACGTGACTGATTTATATTGTTGGTCAATATTCACTGGTATTGAGTGATGGCTGTGGTTGTCTTGAGAAACTCCTTGACGTTTGAGTCCTTGCTGAATAACCAGTAGGTGGGAAAGTGTATAATCTCAAGTCTGCCTTGAAACCTCAGGAAATATGGCTCCATGGGAAGTTCTTCTAACAGGAGACGTATGGTTGTTAACCAGGTCTTGTACATAATCAGACTACTCAGGCAAAAGGGGAACTATCAGTATTATCCTTATGTGAAGTCTTGAGCTTGGCCAGTGTCCACCTGATGAGGCCAAAATGTGGAAAAGTATGCATGTCTGAGTTGTCTCAGGATTACAGCATTGTGACCAACTTACGGAGTTCTGAACTTAGTTGCTCCGAACAATAAGTCAACAACTTGTGATTCAGGGTTGTGGTGAATGGACCCACCAATAGTTGCCCCACAAATGCCAATGATCCTTGCAGATCTTGGCTCTGAAGACTACCACTAGGACCTGACACTGCCCTGGTTCTTTATCAGTAAGCAGCTGTTGTTGATTTTTCTGTCTTTATGCTAATGGTTTGTATTTTCAGTGAAGGAGCAATTGTTAGGAAGCATGAGAAGTTGGCCTGCAAGGAAATTGATTTGCTGCCTTCTCTCCTACACTAATTAAATGCCTGTGCCTGCTGAAAGGTGACTGGAAACTTGTTACCACTGAAGATCTGGGACCTTTTCCAAGGTTATGACTAAATCATCCAAGAGCATCACTGCACACATAACTTCAACAGTTGGAGCTGGTGAAACCTCATGGTGAAGTGGTTGTACAGCACCAACATTTCTGATGATACAAGATGCCCAGTCAGGGCCTGCCACAACTTCATCAGATTATATGGATGTTGTCAAAGCTGTCGGATCAAGGAGAGCAGTCTCCTGATCCTGTCCTGTCAGTCAAAATAAAGCTTGCATTGTGTTAATCTCGGTTCTCAGACACGTAGCACTTGATAAAGGAACTGGGGTGACTTTTCCCAGTTGACGTGAAGACCTGAGTCTTGACATATATCCTGTAATAAAAGTCCAAATGGTGATGTAACTCTGCTACCATTGCACCATTGCTGGCGTTGCCAGTCTGTTGTCCAGGTGCCTGTGACATCTTAAGCCTTATCACTACACCCATGCTGCTACTGGTGCCAAAATCCCAGTGAAGATCTGCAGAGTTGTGCCTAGCCCAAAACAGTGAAGGCATGCCTTCTTGCCCTCACAAAATAAAGGAATCTTTTTGAGTGAAAGTGATTTAGGACATAAAATTAGGCTTCCTTGCAGTCACCCTTCTATATGTACGGCTGCACTAAATTCACTGTTTTCATCTTGATGGGCGTATAAAGCAGTAGTCATTTAGGGGGCTGAGGCCTATCTTTGATTGCCATCCTCATCTATCACTTTTGGCATCAAGAATAGACTACTATATAAATGGGGTGATCTGTTGTACACCTTGAGCTGCTTTTCTACCATTTTCCTCACTACTTCGTCCAGTTTATGCAACCTCATGGATTTTCCACAGTACATTTTGAAGTCCACTGGTTGTGGAAGGGGAAGGGGTGGGGGCTCAGCTCCAATCTCCTGACAGGGTTTCAAAAATTGTTAGCTAAAGAGTTGTCTGTGGGTAGGAAACAACCTCACATGCTATTCCACCAAGCAGAGGATATCTTTGTAGACCAGTCTCCCTTTCCTTGGCCAAAAGGATGTTTAATACCTCTTTGCTGGAGTTATTGTTGTGAGTAGAAAGATGCTACCATCTGGAAGGTATATCTCTGGTTGGCATTCTGATGAGTAACAAAGGCCTTATTGTATAGCTTACACTTAACACTTGCAAGATATCCCACAACTAACAGTGATTCTATGTGGTTGGAAGCCCAAGCTAACCATTCCTTATGCTTAACATTTAAAACGTTTACCCAAACACGCATCACATCTAAAAAGTTAGCTTAGCATAATGTAACCAGGATGATACAGCTGAAGTCTGATAAGTTTAGGAGTTATTGTACTTGAATCTAGTTGGTGTACTAGGAATAGAACATACAAAGCTGGTGATAGGATTAAACAAACTGGAAAATAAGCTCCCTCAATATATATTTTGTATGTAGACCTACCCATCAGATTGTTGCAAAAGATGAAAAACTCTACGACAGGCTGATCAACATAATCAGAATAAAGATACTCATTGATGTTTGGTTCTTCAGCTGCTCAGTAAACTAAAAAGCAGGGACCACAGACATAGAGTTTAGTAGACTTACCACTGAAGGGGAAACAATATTTTCCTCAGAGGAAAGAAATTTATTCTAAGTATATGGGGGGAAAAATAAGAAGTGACTATTAGTACTTGAATTGAAAAAGCAACGTTTTCTAAAGTAAAGAAACAGATTTCATAAACTGGCAAGTTTAGTAAAGATAATAATATGTAGATTCACTGAAAAAAGTGGTTCATTCAAGTCCAGGCTGTATGGTGATTCAAGACTTGCATCAGGCAAAGAAGGTTAGGGTAGAATTTAATATAACAGCCAAGATATTTTTTTTGTGGAGATGTTGGTGAAAAGTCAGGGATGAACAGAAACCACATCAACTTTTGAAGTTCCAAGCATTGTAAGAGATAGAAATGGTTCTCAAATACAGAAAGGGTGTAGGAAGGTAGACCACTTGTTTAGGAGGACAGACTTAGAAGCCAGAGATAGATTTGCATCTACAGCGGGGAAAATCTAAATGATCCTTTTTGCATGTGAATGGTATAAAATGAATTAAGAGCACCACAGGACTACTAGATCGTGAGCATGTGACTATTTGTGGTTCGTTAAAAATCACACTTAATCCCAGTATCTTTTATGTCGGTCAAAAGTTGAAAGAAATCCAGTATCTTTTATGTCGGTCAAAAGTTACAAGCAGAGACTTTCGAACACTTGTTCTGTAGCAGTTGTTTGTTTTTGCTTGCAGGCATTCCTGAAGATACAAGATATTGGAATTAATATGGATTTTTAACGGACAATAGGTAAATCACAACATTGTGACACTCTCAGCAATGTAAATGTACGTAGAAATGCATGGGTCATTTATTAAATGAATTCTCTGCTGTTGTACGCTGAGGAAGACAGTTTTAGATAGTATAACCAAGACAAGTCTCCAGGTTCAGATGGATTCTACCTTACGGTAGTCAAGAGACATTAGCAGTTGGTCCTCACTTTGCTGACATCTACAACGCATTCTTGGAGTAAACAAAAGCAGTGATGGAATGGGAATTGGAAAATATTAAACAAATTTTCAAGAAGGGTTCTAAGGATGAACCAGCTAACTGCAGGCCAGTTAGTGTGCCTTCAGCTTCTGAGGAAATACTAGAATCCACCACAGAAGGCGAAGTAATGAGAAATGTAGAATCAGTTTAATTTTAGACGCTATATTTTGTAATGGAAGATCAACGAACTTTGTAAACTTTCCCACAATACATTTAGTATATGTCTAGAAGTAAAAGTACAATACTAACCTTATAGAGAACTTTTCCACAACGTATTTAGCGTATATTCAGTATTAAAAGTACAGTACTAACCCTATAGAGTACAGTAGCAAGAACCCTTTCAGGAGTATGATGATTAATTTTGTGTTCCATCCAAGAGAAAGAATGTAGCAGTAGCACAGGCAAAAGCAACCATACTAATACCTGCCATTAGACATGTAAGATATTAAAGAAAGAACATCTTGAATTATACTTTCCGGAAGACGTCGATGAATAAAGTCAGATGATAGATACATTTATGATACTCAACTACATGGGTAACATAGACTGTAGGTGTTTAGTTGTCTAGAGTGATAATCAAAATAGATGCAATGCCTAGAAACTAGGATTAGAATAGTTTGGCACCAGCCACTGTGGAAACTTATTAATACACAAGAATATCTCATTTTGGAACAGGCTTTCACAGGAAGCTGTGAATAGCACCACTGTGGTATTTCCAAACCTTATAGTCATTTTGGGCAGGGCAAGGGTGGGGAGTGGAGTTGTCACATCAAACGTTGTCAGTCAGTTTGGCTAGTGTTTGAATGCACTAAGGACCTAAAAACTAAAATAATCAGTTAGCTTTTTTTTATTTTATTAAAACCCTTTGCAATATTTCACACTGGGTAGCGAATTAAGTAATTATTTTCCTAAATGTGGCACAGATTTTGATCTACATTGCTAGTTCTCTTAAGGGACTCACGTCTAAGCTAAGCTGCCCTTGGGGCATGTAGAGGTCGAATTCAGATGTAAGGAAATGACGAGTATGGGAATGAAAAAGTCTCTAAATTAAATGAAAATATGAAAGGATTAAGTAGAGTATTTTAGTCTACAAAAGCGTGTAGAGAATGAACTGTGAGTACTGTCATCTGAATAAAAGGAAAAAGTTTAGAGACTTTTATATTTCTTAAGGGTGAGGAGAGAAAGAATCAGCTCATACCTAAGAGCAGCATTTCTCCAAGTATATATATATATATGTATAATATATATACAGTAAACCCCCGTATTCGCGTTCTCACGATTTGCGGACTCACGTATTCGTGGATTTCTCTTGAATGCATCTACCCATTATTCGTTGAAAATTCACCCATTCGCGGTATTTTTCACTGAGAAATATTCACTAATTACTGTATTTTCATATTTTTATGACTAAATATGACTAAATGCACTTTTCATGATAAAACTATTAAAATACTTGGGTATAAGCATTTTTAAAGGGTTTTTCTTGTGTTTAAACTATCAAAATAGGCAGTTCTAAGTGTTTTTAGAGGGGTTTTAAGTATTCGTGGATTTTAGCTATTCGCAGGGGGGCTGCGGTATGCATCTTCCCGCGAATACAGGGTGTTTACTGTAATATATATATAAATGTATATATATTTTTATTTGCTTCTGTGGGGAGAGTCTCAAGGTCAATATAGAAGGAAGTTCTGATTAACACACAAGAGAACAAAAAGCTCCTCGGAAGGTCTGGACGATGCAACGTGAGGAAAAAAAATATTCGTTTGACACGCAGTCATACAGTATACTTTTCTTTGTATCCTCCTCAATAATTGCAAATGGCATCTTGAAAATTTGTTACAAGATATTTTGCACTCTCGCTATTGATCTTGCCTTATAAGTAATCATATAATCCAACACCTTGAGAGATTTACCAGGGATGTATTGGAGATTAGGCCCAAGCAAGGAGATTATTGCCCTCAGGGTTAAGGGTTAATAAGGAGTAATTCAAGAATTAGATACCTAGATTTTGAGGCACACATACACACACACACATTCTCTCTCTCTCTCTCTCTCTCTCTCTCTCTCTCTCTCTCTCTCTCTCTCTCTCTCTCTCTCTCTCTCTCTCATACAAATTAGAAGACTAATCAATCATAATAATTTTCAAATTGAAAGTCATTATGATTGAGATTGAAAACCAGTGTCAGTGAAAATTCAATAGCATACCATTTCTGCAATAATTTCTTTTGCCAAAGTCAGTTATTACAATGACTGGTTACCTTGCAGCATCTTCTTTCATGTACGTGGAATCTTGAATTTCTTGTGATTTCACGATTGCAAGTGGTATGTTGCATGCATTGTAAAGGTTGAATTAGTTGACACGTTGTTTCCAGAAAAAGATATCTTTCTACTGAAGTCTTCATCTTGTATGTAGCATGTGGTAATCTTCAGTTAAATTTCCTCATTTGCATCAGTCTCGTAGTGTGTTGTCAAGTATTGTCATAAACCGTTTGATATTTCAGGAACTCGTTTCCTTCTAGTTTCTTGTTACTTAACGTGCAATGAAGTAAATTTCACTTTCTAGCAATTTGCTATTTTTTACTGGGATGAAATGCATGTAGTGTAGCAAGTGGTAAAAAACTTGATCGACTTCATCACGTTCCTTCAATTTATTGCACTCCTGTTGCTTGTCGCCTGGTATTTGGCTATCACTAGCACCTGTGCCTCACCCAACACTTGTCTTGGCAGATTCAGGAGGCTCAAAAAGCGACCTGCCAGCGTCAGCCCTCCTCGCCAGCCAGTACCCCTGCAACCCCTACCACTATCACCAACAACTCAGTCACCAGTAATGCACCCAAGGTATGCGCTTGTAGAATTAGCCCACAGAGTGCTTTGGTAATTTGTAGGTCATGGTAGACGGCATATATAACGTTCCTTTCTAGTTTTCAGACAACTTTTATTTTTTTTTTATTTGTAGGATCTACAGCAGTATGAGATTGTAAAGTAACTTTTTATCTCCGCAAATGCGTGTGCATGTATGTTTGTGCATACGTAGGAAGCGAATACAGGGAAAAGACAAGACAGTGGTCACTGCAACAGTAATACTTCAACTGGTGAATTGAGGATGAAGCTCTTGTGCTTGGAAAATCTGTATTGTTAGTTGCTTTATATAGTACATCTGCACAGAAGGCTCATCTGTCACGCATGAAACCACCGTTCACACTTTCATTCACTTCTGTCATGCACAGTCTGTCATTGGGTTTAACTTCATACCAGTTTCATGCCATCTATCCAGCACTGTGAGAATTGTATGCTTTTCACCTGTATATGATATTCCATTATCTTAGTCTGCCAAATCATCTGAAAAACCCACTTGTTCCTATACGGCATGCAAAACATCCGTCCTTTACATTAGGAATTACTTACAGCGGAGCTGGAAACAGCCGTTGAACTTTCAAACAAGGTGGTTAGGCAGTTGAATACCACATGCCCGGACATAAAAATTCCAGTTTGCTTTTGGCCATCGTGCGGTGCAGATGTGTTCCTTCGTTCTCTGCCCTGACTGTCGTTTTTTGTTGTGTTTGGACATATGTGTGTTTGTGTTTTATGAACCACGAATCAGACAAGCCTGTGCGCAAGGCCGACTGCCCCCAGCGTGTGTGTCCTGGGGTTGGTGGCAAGAAATGCAGGAGCTTTTGCTCTTATGTTGATATTGATCCACACAGCCTCTGTTCCTCATACAGGGGCTTTGTGTGTTCTCATGAATATACTTCTGCTGAGTGTTGTTCCTGGTTGGCCGAGTAGTGGGTGAAGTTTGAAGGGAGGAAACGGTATTGGAGGAAGGCCGCCAAGGTGTTGTCTGAGGGTTATAAGCCCCCAACTATGCCTTTGGTGGCTAACCCTTTTTCCTCGTTCTCTCTCACGGCAAGCTTCCCCTTCAGTCTGTCTCTCCTTCGGGAGAGAACTCGCCTTCGTCTTCCTCCCTTGCTTGGTCGAGTGTGGAACGACGGGGGAGAGTGGATGATCTCCTCGCTCCGGGGTGGGAAATTTTTCCCTCGAAGTGAGAGGAGTCTCCCTCCAGTAGCCTGACTGTTCTTTCTTCCAGCTTGGCAGTTGAAATTCTCCTGGGTCAGCAGGTGTGTGATTTGCAGGCAGCCTGGCACTCCCTTGGTCTCTCGGGCTCTCCATCCCTGCAGGGCCTCCTGTCCCACCCAGAAAACACCCTGGTAGTGACCCACGCTGCCACTACTGCTACGACATCCACAGTGACCATGACGGTGTTTGCCAAGATGCCGGTTACTGTCTCCACTCACATCAGAGCGCATGTGACTGCTGTCAGGGCATCCTAGCATGTGGTGCCCCCGCCACCAGGTTTTGCTGTGGCTCCAACATCCCAGGCCATATCATCTATGATGGTGACCTCCACCGTGCCCCAAATGATGGTCCTGGGTCCTGCTGCTCCTGTGGTCTCTGATGTCCGGGCTTCTTTGCTGCTCCACCTGCCCTGGCTGTCCCGATCATTACTGTCACCACTCTTGCCGCTGATGTCCCTGCTTCCCGGGTTGCTGCTGTTGCCCTGGCTGCCCAGGCTGCTCTTATGATGTCTGCTGCTCCCTCTTGGATGGGAGATTTGACCGCCATCCTGAAGAATGTGACGAAGAAGGAGAGGAAGAGGTCCTGTTAAGGTGTCGTCGCCGACATCTTGATCTTCGTCGTCGTCTGCTACCTTCCCTTCATCTTCCGAAGCTCGTCACCCGAAGAAGAAGAAGAAGGCTGTCTCTCCCACGCCCTAAGAAGTCCCACCCTGGGACTTCTAAGGGACTGCGTCCCTCCATAGGGAAGCAGTGGGATCTCTAGTCGGCTCTTCCCGGCCCTTGGGTGCGGGAACCAGATTGCTTACCTCACCAAGGTTGAGCTTTTCGGGAGCCGCGGGTGTGCAGACCTTGGTTTGCCCTCCCGTTGCCGGTCCTAAGAACTTCTGCTTCGAAGGCTGGTGCTGTGTCGGGTGCTCGTTCGTGAGCCACTCCGAGTACTTAAGTCTCCAAGGAGACTCGATTATCCTGAACCGGTGCCGGAGAGACCTCTCACCATCCCGGTTCTGGCACAGGACGAGAGAAAGAGTCGAGACATGCAGGTGTCTCATCTCTTCCCTCTGGCACTGCCACCAGTGCTTGGCCAGGTTCCCAGTCTGGTGCCTCGACCTGGAGAGACAGAGCGGTCCCCTGTTCAGTCTTCTTGCGAGGTTTCGTCCTCGAAGAAGACTGGGCCACGTCAAGAGGAGAGTGCAGGTTCTTGCCAGCCAGCCCCCAAGCACATTTGCACAATCAGCCTGGCTCAGTTGAGTCGATCACTCAGCTCGGCTTGTGCGAACCACTACACTCTCCTTGGGACAGTGCTTCGCCGAGGCGTAAGCGCTCTCCCGGACCTGCGTTGCCATCATCACCAGGGGTTGATGACCGCTCGCAGCCCACCCCTCCTGCTGGTTCCACTGGTAGGACAGATGGGAGTGCCTGATCCTCCTCACCTGTCCCCTCAGCCTCCTGTGGTTTTACTGGGAGGCACGAGCCGGACAGGAGGAACTCTGGAAAGTCCTCTCCCTACAGTTCCACTATTAAGGCTTACGTTCCTGGCTTGGTCCTTGAATTGAATCGGAGGACACTTTTCAGCACCCATGGAACAACCTCGACGTCTGTGCCTTCCCTCTGTTTTGTCTTATTCACAGGGTGATCAGCCAAGCGTTGATCACCCTGAATCTCAGGATGATTCTGTTGGCTCCCAAATGACTGCAAGCCGTTTGGTATCCTGACGTACTAGCTCTGCTCTCCGAGGCACCAAGAGAGATTCCTCCGTAGCCCAGCCTATTGGGTTAACCCCACATAGAATGGCACCACCAGGCAGTGCAGTCCCTGTGTCTTCATGGGTGGTGGTTATCCAGCATCTTGCCAGCAAGAGGCTTTTCGCGGCACGCAGCATCAGGGATGGCTGGATACCTCAAACAGTCCTCTGCAGCGGTATACCAGGGAAAGTGGGCCGACTTCTGTGGTTGGTGTTTTAGATGGGGTCGAGAAAAGCTTCTCTCCATTTCTGCTGTAAAAGGCTATAGGGCCGCACTCGGTCTAGTCTTGCAGCTGAAAGGACCAGGCATCTCATCCTCCTTCGAGATTTTGCTACCGATGAGAAGCTTCGAAAGGTCTTGCTCACCCAAGGACCTCAGGCCCCCTGTGTGGGATGTGACTCTTGTTTTGAGGAGCCTGACTCGTGCACCGTATGAGCCTTTACAAGCGTTGTCAGACAGGGATCTGACCCTGAAGACCATCTTCCTGCTTCCCCTGGCATCGGCGAAGAGAATGGGAGAACTGCATGGACTTTCCTTCAACGTTAAACACTCGAGGGGATGGGGACCAGTTATGCTCGAGTTCAGGAAGAACCTGTAGGACAGGTACTAGGGACGGGACAGGAATGTGGTCACGATATACTCATTCACCTCCTTTTACCCTTGGGACATTGCCCATAGATCTTTGGACATTTTTTCCTTGGGTTTTACGGTGGCTGCTCAGCAGTCAAGTAGCTCACCCAGCTCCCCTTGAGGGACAGGGGAATCTTGATTAAGGTGCACAGCTGCAAAAAGAGAGGGTGTGCGTTGGACTGGCCTTCTCCCATTCTCTGTTATACCCTTCCTTTCCCAGTGGGCAGAGGGATTGCTAGCAAGACGTCACATGCTGGACGGGCATGCATGCGGGTGTTCTAGGTGACTGAGTGTCCTACCTATAATCTAGCTCAGTTTGGATTAATATATGTAAGTCCCACCCCCTGTCTAGCAAGGGGAGAGAGGGACTGACAATGAACCTTTAGTTTTATTGTCCCTGACACTATGGGTTCATCCAAGCCTTTTTTCGAATCAGTGATGCTACATCCCGTTAATTCGAAAGGCCCAGAAGTCTGGCAGTCGAATATCTCACATGTTCAACATGTTCAACAGATCAGAGGCATGGGTCTCCTTCCTTTGCTCTTACATGATCAGGAAGAGAGGCCCCAGGTGAGGTGAACTACCAGCTAGTTCAAAGATTTACTCAGAATCCTCCCACCAAGAAGTAAGCCTCCCCTATGTAAAGACCAAAGGTTTGTATCCTTGTAGGAACAAATGGCAAATTTTGAAAGTAATTTGTATTTTTCCTAACATACAAATCTGAGGTCTTTTACATAAATGGCCCACTTCTAGCCACCCCTCATTCTGCTACCTGGGCCAAAAGGTAAAGTGACAATTGGATGGCGGGGCTTCCTCCCCTACTGTCGGTAGTCAACTACCAATAACCTCCTTGTTTTAAGTTAAATGGCCGATTCCAGCTTGCACTGAAAGTAAATCCCATATGTAAAGACCTCAGGTTTGTATGTTAGAAAAAATAAGAAAAAATACAAATTATTGAAAAAACTTGTCATTTTGATCGGTCAGACAGGCTGACAGAAGCCATTGTTGCTGAGCCTGATTCCGTATGTACTGTATTGACACTTCCATGGATGTATTGATGGGGTAGGTTGGAGGGAGGGGAAGGAGGTTGGCTGGTGTATATACATTTTAAAATTAAGAAGACATGGGAAGGGTTAGGAGAAGCATCCCCTAGCAAATGTTGGCAAAGTTAAAAGACTGTGTTCTTCAAAAAGCTAATTGTAAGCTTAATGATAAGCATGCTGTGATTTTAGGTTCTTCCAAACTCTCAGCAGTTTGTGCACTTTGACCATAAGTGCAGCTGCATTCATCATATCTCAATTCTACATTGTTGTGTTAGGAGATTTTATGATGCAGATAGAGTAAAATCCTGGTGTCATTTGAAAGTGAAACATATAATTTTTGTATAACTTACAAGGTGAATGTAAATCTATCAAATCAAGATAATGGAAAATAATGTCTTAAATTTGAGCTTTTACAAATATCACAGTTGTCAGTCTATTGGCGTACCTTCCTTTGGATGCATTATTTCAGTTTGATGAAGTTGAATAGCAATGCAGATATATCTTGACTTGGAATAGTGAAATTTGTCTTGTTTAATTTAAAATTGTGGTTATGTAATTTGACTCCCACTATGGAAAAGTAATCTTTTTCTTTGAACTCCGCCCATCGTTTTTATTTGAGAGAGAGAGAGAGAGAGAGAGAGAGAGAGAGAGAGAGAGAGAGAGAGAGAGAGAGAGAGAGAGAGAGAGAGAGAGAGAGAGAGAGAGAGAGAGAGAGAGAGAGAGACTCTTATTAACCACAGTTTCTGAATTTAAGAAAAAGCATTTATTCCTCCTCTAATCATATGCCTGATGTGAAAGGTCTGCAATCTTTTACAAAAATTAAACTGGCACAGTACAGTAGTATCAGACACATGGAACATGCCATAAGCGTTATTGCAAGCCCAATTTGGCTCTGAAAATTAGATTAACCACTAATTACTGGGCAGAATGATAGTGTGTTTTTGATATGTCACCTGTAAGATAATTTTATATAATGCCTCAAAACTTGCCGGTAATTGTTAACTGTAACATAAAGGTCAGCTACAAGTAATGGTTTTTACTATTTGTATCAAAGATTTGATCTGTTATCTGATAATTTACCATTCAATGTTCATTGGAAAAACTTTTGAAGCTTCCCCTAATGTGTATTCATGTGTGACGCTTTTGTTCCTGGGAGCTTAATATGCTGAAGCCTTAGAAATGCTGCCTAGGAAATGCCAGTGGTCTTGAGGAGTGGCACGTGCTATGTGATTTAGTGTGTGTATTGTTTTATTTTTGGAGAATTTTTTTCTCGTGTGCATTCAGTGGTGTATTTGCTTGTAGTGCATGATCGAATATGTAGTGATTGCAGTACTTGATTTGTTAAATCAGCTTGCAATATTCAGTTGAAGAGACACGAATGCTTTTCTTGAGAAGTTGTAGTGTACGTGGTTAAAAGAAACCGCATATCTTCACTCTTAACGACTCACGTTACTGAAATAGCTCAGAGTACTGAAAAATTGTATTGACCGTAGCATTTTTCTAAGAAATTTTGAATAGCTCAGATGCAGTCTTCGGTTGTATGCTGGTGTTTTGGGGCTTCAGGATAGTTCTTAAGATTAATTTAGAGGTATTATTTCGGTTATTCGTGTGTTGGTAAAGAACCATAAATAATAGTGTCCTTTGGAACCTAAAGGTAGGGTGGGCAGTGCAGGTAATCATTGAAGTGTCATTCTCTAAGCACCGTGCTTCATAAAGAAATATGGGCAGTCCCCAGTTAACGGCGATCCGGTTTTACGGGGCTTGTCTAGCGACGAAAATCAGCAATTTTCGGCACTGAAAATTGCCGGTTTCTGCTTATCGGCGCCGATAATTGGGTAGTGACGCCGATACATATCTAACAGAGGCACTGATAACCAAACATCGGCACTTTTCGGCGCAATAAGCCCCAAAAATCGGTGATTTTCAGTTAGTGGCGATTTTCGGTTATCATCACACCCTCAGAATGGAACCCCACCGATAGCCTGGGACTGCCTGCAGCTTCCTCTCATAAATGCAAAAAAGGGAATGAGGTTGAATCCTCAAGGGGTTAAAATGTCTAATTAGTCCTATGCTTAGTTTCC
This sequence comes from Macrobrachium rosenbergii, assembly GCF_040412425.1. Lineage (NCBI taxonomy): Eukaryota > Metazoa > Arthropoda > Malacostraca > Decapoda > Palaemonidae > Macrobrachium > Macrobrachium rosenbergii. The sequence goes on from NC_089743.1 coordinate 92,133,299, forward strand.
TACAGGGGTAAGAAATCAGTTGAGCATCAGATAGCCAAGGACGTTATTTCTTAATTTTGCTTTCTCTAGAATTGTGAAAATAGGAAGAGGGTCAGATGAAGTTTGCTGTTACTGTTTAATATGTTTAGATTATGTAGTTACTTGCAGATGTAGTTCAGCTGTTATTAATGCTGGTGTTGGTGTTTACCCTTTCTATTATTGGGAAATAAGGTTTTAGATCGATTGCTCTAGTCCATTGATTATTGGTAATTCCTCTTTCTAGATGCATGAAACTTTTTGAGGAAAGGTTGAAATTGCAAGAGAAAGAGTGTACACATTACTTAAATAACAAAGAATCTTGGCCAGGTCATTTGTGACCTCATGGTGAGAAACAGAATATGATGTAGTTTTTTATGTTACTGACAAGTAAATGCTTGGATTTTTTTGTAAGGGGCTGATATTCTAATTTTTCTGCTTTTACACTTTTTCGTGGGATCTGACACCGTCACCTTAGACATAGAAGGTTAATGGGAAAGCTAATAATGTGAGATACTTACATTATTTTGTACCTTACTAGAAGGTTATGTATCAGATTTGATTCTGTTAGAGAACTGGTAATGAGCCAGATCTGTAGGAGTTAAATGTTTTAGTTCAGTTATCTGGTTAAGTTGCCCTGTAATCAAAATTGATAAAGGGCAAAACCCTGTTTCTTCCAGGACAGTCCTGTTAACTTTGCACTGGTATTGGCACCAACATATACCTAACAGAGGTGCCAATATTTGGTTATTGGCGCCAATAAGTGCCGAAAATCGCTGATTTTTTTTATTGGCGATCTTCGCTTTTTGCCACGCTGTCGGAATGGAACCCCCACTGATAACTGGGGACTGCCTGTACTCTGTTGCCAATCGAATTTGGTGATTCTGATTAGGGCTGAAATGTCCCAAGTCACCACACCACAATTAGGCCTCACTAAGCTTCACTTTGTTGTGTTAAAGGTAGGATTATGCAAAATTTACCAAATGTATCATATACAGTGTAGCATTGTAATTAGCAAGTACAGTACATTATATAATGTACAGTTGTTTATATTTTATCATCTTCATGGTAAGATTGCACAAAATTAAATATAAAGGATATTTAAGATGGTTTGGAATTTTTATTGATATTTACTTGTGCAATCTTGGTATCTGATTGGTGGTTCAAACCCAGGAAAGTTAGATCTTCCATGAATAAGGAATAATTACTCTTAAGATGAAAGCTTTCTAATTTTCATACAGGTCTGCATTATTAACTTGAACCTGTTCATTACGTAGCAGATAAAAATAGAATCCTTGCTAAGGAAGAACTCAGAATGGCTTTCAAAGCATTGTTGCTCTTTAAAGTTGCTTACTAAGTATGCTTGTGCAATGGTGTGGGTCTCTCTCTCTCTCTCTCTCTCTCTCTCTCTCTCTCTCTCTCTCTCTCTCTCTCTCTCTCTCTCTCTCTCTCTCTCTCTCTCTCTCTCTCTCTCTCTCTCTCTCTCACTGTTTTTCCTGTGTTGAAAGTAATTCTATATAAGGTCCAAGTACAGTTTATTGATTTTTAAGTCTGTGCTTGTCAGTGTTTAGTTTGTCCTTAAAATAGACTGGTCTCCAGTCACTCAGGCTTCTTATGAGTTGGAAGATGTATTATTTTGGAGCTTTCCCTTTCTGGGATAAGAAGCTTTCAAGCTTTGTATCACATGGAAGCATAAATCAGTAAGTTCATGTTTCTGTGTTTACAGTTTCAGTAGAAACTGTTTACATTTGGTATGAAAGAAGCGAAGGAAGGCAGAATGCATATTTGCTTCCTGGTATTTCAGTGCATGGGTGAAATTATGTGGTGACGTCTTTTTATAGCTTTTATTCACGTCTACTTTCGTGCGTGGAACCTGATGTTTTAGACTTTTTTTGTACTGCACTTTTGTGAATGGAACTTCCTTGTGGGGCTATTATTGTTATTTGTAAAGGAATGTTACAAGTGGTACTTCCTTTTGTGGTCGATAATTTATTGTAATGTTACGAATGGTATTTCCTTTTGTTGTCATTTATTTGTGCAGTAATTAAATTAGTGGCAGAACACAGGCTTCTGAAATGTACTGTACAGCTGAGTACATTTATGTTACAAAAGTGCAGCACTGAACAAGTTGAAGAATGAAGTGTAGAAGAAAAGCCCATATGGCATTTAAGGGTCACTAGACAAATAGAAAACCTAGCCCACTGAACTAGAATCTGAGCTCTCAGTACTAACCAGGTACAGTATGTGTGGCGAGTCCTCCTTAGTAAAAGGAATAAGTTTCTTACTATGAATAATAATAATAACTAAGTTTTTCATACTGTCTGAATGATTAACAGGTTAACATTTAGGTCACTCAGAATTAATGAACTGCAATTTTTATCCCAAATAATGTGAAGGCAATTGACAGTTGAACTTTGCGGTATCATACTGCTTGAAAAGATCATTTATTATTATTTGTCAGTCATTCTGGAGTTTATTTTATCTGTACATTATATAAGCCATTATTTGTTATTCTGTCAAATTTAAAAATTTTAAATTACCAGTACATTGTTTGAACAAGTACCGATATAATTTTCTCTCTATACCTCTTTTCCCCCTCAGTACTCTTGTAAGGGTAAGGAAATGATATTTAGAGAACACAACTTGTAGGGCTTCAGTAGGCAGCTGTAAGGGTGGTAAGGAGCAAAGACAGCAATAAAATACCAAGCAAAAATTAGAAAAGGGTTGTTTTCCAGTCTCTGAAAATATACCTGTACATATTTTTAATTAAACAGCCAGTAGGGAAATTATCAAAATCATGTTGAAAGTGTTAGGCTGGTATTTTGAATCTGATAGACTTTTGTTGCATTTTTATGGCTTCTGTATGTTCGAACATAAGTGTAAAGATACAGTATCCCTCTTTCATTTGAAATTTCCATGAAGGTAAAATATTAGTTTCATTTAAATAGGAAGAATTGGAAAAGTATTAGAAGCAAACAAGTAAAGGAAAAGGGTGTTAGAAACAAACAAGTCAATACAGAAGCATGTGTATGACCAGGTGAGTGCCAGTGTTGACTAAAAGTGTGAGGCGTGGCTTAGCAATCCTCGGATGACGTCCGGGTGCTGACAGCAGTGTTGCTTGTGACAGCTTGGAAGTGAGAGAACGCAGCTGAAGCCTCTCAGTCAGCGGTTTGAAAGGAAACACTTCTCTGCTTTCCAGTGCTGTACAGAAAATTGTATTTCAGTGTGATCAGTGAAGGTTGTTTTTGAGTAGAAGAATACTCATTTCTTGAGGAAACAGATTTCTTTCATTAGGAATACTATTTTCCTCTTTATATACTGTTATTGCTACAAGCAATACTGTCTCAAGCTTGAGGAACTTTATAAGTTATGGAAATATTTTGAGTTATCTTGCCAGTAAATCACAGAAATGCAGGATTTAGAAGTGGTGGTGGTTAATTTTGACCCTACCAAACCAGTATTCACAGAAGCTGTGTTTACAGACCCAGAAGTTCGTAGCATACGTGCTGAGCGTGAAGCTGAAGCTCGAAATCAGAGGCGTGAAGCTCGCCGTAGACATCGCCACGCACATCGGAGGAGAGCGAATGCTGCCAATCCTAATCAGAGTAATTCCAATGGAAATCTACGGCCAGTTGGAAATTTGGCCGGTTCTGATAATGATCACAGTGATGATTCCAATGGAAATGAAGAAGGGGACAATAGTAGAGAACGAGTTAGGAGTTTAAGGAACGGTACAGATGGGTGGGTCATGATTTCATTCCCGGTTGATGTCCCAAACCAGTCATCCAATCGCTCACTCCGACATCGCTCTGGAGGAGTTACTTTGGCAGAGCCGAACAGGTCTCGAGTGTCTAACCTTTTGAGTGTTCCTCCGTCAAATCCTAATCGATATCATCCTGATCAAGAAGAGGAGCTTTGGTTGAGTCCAGAACCCAGTCCAGCCACTTCTCCTACCAGTTCACCAGTGGTGCAGCGTATAGGAAAGAAGTGGAAGGATTCTGTACTGAGTCGCCTTTCTGGATGCAACACATGCAGGGGAGACTTGGCCATATTGTCTCGTCATCGACCTCAAATACAAAAGGCTACTTTTTTCAAGGTTACTGGATAATCTCTCTGTTCTCTTTTATGAGAAATGAAGTATGAAAAGAAATTAACCCGTCTAATATCTACCTACCTACCTACCTACCTACCTATTTAGCATAGATACCAGGCATTGTCTTGGGAATTAGTATGCCTAAACAAATTAGAGCAAGCAATATGGATTGATTTTTCCATACAGAGTAATGACGTGAAATGTCTTATAGTACCGTCAGGTATAATCACAGCGTACTCAGTAAAAAAAACTGCCATGATTTGATTTGATGGGCTTTCTGTGAGATTCCTGAGTGAAACAATCTTTAATGTTCACAGAAACATTATGTCTGGAGTGGCTGTGAGGAATGGCCTTTGTCATCAAGAGTGTGGGCACTGGAAAAAAAGAAAAAATGCATTAGTCCAGGGATTTTGTGACTAAAATTGATGGCATTAGGAAAAGCTGTGACAGTAGTTTATATACCCCAGGAATGGAAGTGAGGGTGAAACAAAGTTTCACGGAGAATCTGACGTTGCCCAACTGAGTTTGGGAACAAGAAAGGGTAGTTATGCATGCTGACTTAAATGCAGGAGCTGTTGATAGACAGAGATAGAGAAGAGATATAGTTATTAGGGATGGAGGGAAAAAAATTGTCATGTAGAGCCATAGTTGTTGGAAATACACGGAAAAAAATAACTGTGTTAGATTGTCATAAAACTTTAGAAAGAATTGCAGATTGAGGGGTTGTATGGGGAGCAGTGAAGTGGCAGGAGTGATTAAAAACAAGAAGTGGATGGATGGTGAAATTAGAGGTTTCACAATGGAAAAGGACTGTTTAAGGTGTCATTGTATGACAGAGATTATTGTACGTAGGTCTACTAGGAATGGATACTGTCCTCAGAATTTATGTAAGAGGAAAAAAGGGAGTGAATCTCAGCTGATATAGGTAGGAAACAGATATAGGCAGAATTGTTAAATAGGACTGTAGTAACAAGTAGGGTGATATAGTAATTAAATTCCCATGTGTTTTGGTTAGCTCACAAGTAAATGGTTGTCATGCTTTCAAGTGATTGCTTGATATTCATGTTGGTCCTGATGATTTTTCGCTTTCATCATCCCAAGGGACTTTTATCCTCTCCACATGCTTTCTTTATTGGCCTCTGCTATGCCAGTGTCATAGTCCAATTCATAATGATTATTGTTATATAGAAGACTTTATAGAATAATGCTCCATCATAGCAGAGCACCTTCGACATATTTGCTCATTCAGATTTTGTCATCTTTTCTTTGTGTTTTGGTATCTTGAAATTTTTGGTTTCACATTTCGAGTAACTTCTGAAAGTATGGTGGTGATTATTAGTCAGAAATTATGAAAGGATAGTATTATAATTATAAATTTCTGAAATTCATTTAAGGCCAACATTATCAGAATTGAATAGTGGACACCAGTTCGGAATCAAAATTAGTTCGAGTTCTCGCTTGTAGTGAATGCGCAACATTATTAACCCTTGGAGAAGCACTAACAGAAATATGTGGTGCATCTAAAAACCTTATACAGTAGAATATTAAATTACAAAATGTAATACCATTTTGCTGACACCTGTTTGAAATTTGGGCAACCCCATTGCAGTTTTGTTGCTTCGAAGTAGTACCTCACGCCAGTTTCCTTCCTCAGCTAATCCCTTCCTGACACTTGGTCTGTTATTTGGAGCGGTTTAGTGATATTTCCCCTTAGTTTTAACTTTTTTATTAGTATAATTTCGACCGTTTCGTCCTTCCGTACTGACGGCAGCTTTCCGTTGTATTTGTTATTGTATATTTTTTTAGCTTTTTATTTCAAATTTTTTCTTCATAAATTGACTATTTATATCGTACTATTGTTTCACAGCAGACCTTTTCATCACAGTCAGCCCATTCCTTGGATTTGAAAGGGCCCTGGATGTTTCATTCCGCTATAAATAGCAGACATTCAGTCATTAGCGTTGTGCGTGCACGGACAGGTCATGCAGTCTCAGCCAGCCAGTGGGGTCATTCTTCTTATATTTACTGTTGTGAATACTGTAACAAGAAATTGATTGGGTCTTGTGATTTGTTAGTGTGTGTATTTCATGTATATCCTTAAGAGTTACCTCAAATAACAACCCCTCTTGATATTGAGTGTGGTGGGGTTATATTAGTAATTGTTGTGAGGACTTTACCTTCAGCTTAATAAAAGACTGAGGACTTTATCTTTAGCTTAATAAAAGACTGAGTCTGTAAAGTACACGCAAGATATAAGAGCACTTTTTTTGTGTCGGTTGTAGAGAATTCAGTGTTCTTTCACATCTCATGATTCCAATTTGTGTTTTTCAAGCTTAAGTTTAGTCTAAGTACAACAATTGCTTATGCTGTAACTGACTGACTGCCATCTTTAAATCTCCTTAATTGCTTCATGGGTGGTTTTTTGATTTAAGAAAGCTCTTTCCAGGGAATATAATTTTATTTTATTCTTTGTGTTAATAGGAAAATTCTTTAGTGTTCATTGTTGTTGATAAATACAACAAGCAGGTTTACAGATGCACTGTTTGCACTTGACACTTCTTCAGGTATTCCATTTCAGCCATCATGAATCCTTATTAAGGACACTGTTCACCAGTCAGTCAGCAGACAGAGTCCACTAGCACTGAGTGCAGTACAGACAATAGGGCACATTGCATGTTGGTGTCAGGTTTGTCCCCAGCGCCTTTTGAAATACTGCGCATTTAAGCATCTTATATTTTTCTACTCTCTCTTCCTGCTTTACTACTGCAGGTCACTTGAATGGTACTTGAGTGACCGCTATCATTTGTGTAACTTAACCAGACATGTTGTGGAATACAAGAATTTTAAGCATGTAGACGAGTTCTTATTCTGAGGGGCAAGGAAATGGATAGTATTTATGGACCTGGAATTGAACTGAAACCTGCAAATTACATTAAATCAACAAAATAATAATTTAAGTAAAAGATGTGAGAAGGTAATGGGTACAGTCACAACTGCATGAACAAGAGCAACCAACTGCGCCACGCGATTGAGTGATTTGCTGTTTTTGCTAATTTCATGGAGCGTTTAAAACCACTTTAGAAATCCTGGGCTTTTGTAAGTCACAGGCGATGAATTTTTAGTGCCTTTTAAGTGGTCCTATGATAGGTTGTCAAGTGTACATGCATTTGATGAGTAACAAAATGTACCGAATACATTTCTGTGCATATGTAGGCTGTGTGCTATATTTTATTCTGCTCCATGAAGTTAGTTGTCCTTGATGGGATGCTTAATGCTGAGGCATTTCTTCTTTGGCAGCATAAAAATAATGAAGATTTAAAAAACTAACTCTAATATTGTTTTCACTGTTTTGATAACTTATAAAATTTTTGAGTTTTATATAAATAGATTAGCACTCTACAGTGTATTCATAAGCACAACCTGTTGCCATGTCAGACCATTGTCTGCCTTTATTTTCTTATTGTCTAATAGATATTTTTGTATATATATATATATATATATATATATTTTTTTTCCCTGAAAAAATCACATAGCAGTCTATTTATTCAAGTTCAGTATTCCAGTTTATTTCTTTGCTTATTACAAATGAGACACAAATATGAAGAAGGTTACAAAATAAATAAAAAGAACAAGAAATACCAGTTGGTCAGTTATAATAAACGGAAAGTTAATCCAGGATAATCCGGGATGACCTTTTTAAGACCAAACAAAATGACATACTAAAATTTCTCAAAATCCAAAAACATCTATAACCTTAATACCAGATGGTTAATTGCAGGGGTTTAATTATATCACGCGGTCACAAACTAATCCAAATTTTCCATCATCTCATGAATGTTTTCTCTACCTATTCTCTTTATCCTCTTTTTATTTCTTCTTCACTCTACTTTTATTCACTAGGTATCCCATGCACAGATATACACCCATGATTGGGGGAATACTGTATTATTTTGGTAATTTAACCAGGAAAACAGTTTAAGTTTCTGAGGTGTCTTGAGTCTCGTAAATGCGTGCCAGTGATGTAAAGGTCTGAATGACATTCACTAAAGGTCTTTTTAGTAAACTCTTGTTGAGGGGTAGAAGGACATCATTATCAAAAGGGTTGTACAAGGAAGTATAGACATCTCTATTATAAATTGTGAATGAAATTAGATTATCTTGAAATCTCATGTTGGGCTAAGAGGTGTAATAAATTGTCTAGATCAAAACACTGCACTTAAAAGTTATTTAAATAGTAAGTTGGTTGTCATTTTGTATTTAAATGAAAGCAAGAGAAATTTACATTTTGGGTACCTACCATTTTTACTTTTTGTCTGACCGTTCTTCCATCCAGTTAGTCATCTTAATTAACAGAAATGAAATTGAGCCACTCACATGTTGTGTTCAGATTACACTGTCATTCTTAAATAGGTCACATTGTTCAGTTTACCACATCTGTGTCCATAAACATAAACTATTTGTGATGTTAGGCCCTTTTTAATCCCTGTAATGCTTTGATATTGGGCCATTGATCCTTAGTCTGGGATACTGTTTTGCTTTCATATTTGGGAGGTATCTTTTAATATTATTGACAGAAAATGAAGCAAAGGCAGTCAATCTTACCTGTGGCCTTCTTCTACTTTTCCTATTTTCTCTTTCCATTCAAGCTCTGTTTCTCTCCATGGTAAGTTCATCTTACTATGATTATAAGTATTCATTTTACCAGAATAGAAGGGACTGTCTCCTTCACCTCGCCTGAACAGAAGCCAAAATATTGCTTGTAAGGGGGGGAGACAGTGACCTTGGTGGAGAGAAACTGGATCGAGAAGAGATTATGAAAGGCTTAAGAAGAAGACTTGTTTCATTTGATTCAATCTTATTTAGAAGAGAAGTATTGGTACCTCACTTGTTGATGTGTGGATTATTTCACACAGGGACTGACAAAACTAATGTAAAACTTAGAGTATCTGTGGTGAAACATACATAAAACACAAATAATGCCTGTAATGGAAACTTATAAAATGTTAGTAGAAGAGGGATAAAATTTATGTAATTGTTTGTGAAGGGGATGATGATGAGGACATTCAAGGGGAACTGGATTTAGGGAAAAGTAAAATTTTTTCATTGAGGCACTGAACACACTGAGGGATCGGCATTCAGATATAAATACTTTAAGCTGAAGATTAACAGTGGCTAGAAGAAAAGAGAAAGAAAGAAGTTTGAGATTTAATCTGAACCATAGGGAATGCAGAGGTGGGGGAGAAAGGAGAGCGAAGCAGTATCAAATCATAAACAAGGCATGAGTAGGAATTGGTGCAGACAGAATCACATTCCAGTATTTCCAGTGACGTGATTATGAGTTACAGAGAACAGAACTTTCGGGGAGTATCTCTTGGAATTGTAAAGTTACATGGAAGTTGAGCTGTCAAGAATAGGTATGTAACATTTCAGTAAAGAATTTTAAAAGGTTATGTAGAGAGATGTTTTAAGTCATAAGCAGACTACAATATTACATTCCACAATCATTAACTATGCAATAAGATTCTGTCCAGTTCTGTAAACATGACTATGTGTCATTAATAAATTAAGAATGAAAGTTCTCAGTAGTTTTTGTCATTTTGAAGCCATGCTAGTGATCCAAAAAGAGAGAGGAAATAAAATTTTGAGTGGATGGCTTTCAGAAATGTACCAGTGAGACCGTCAATATATGGTTAGGGTCGGTTCCTTCTGCATATCTTATTTTCTCTATCAATTTTTGTTATTGTAATAAATACTCTGTATGTCCTTTTTTATGTCTTTGCTTGTTTCTCCTTATACATTTCTTTTGTTTTCACACTATATTTGTGTTATATTTATTCTAAACTCTTAACCCAGCTATTTCCAAGATAGTCACAAACTTGGTTCTCTGATGGATAGATTGATCTCTTTTTTTTGAGTTTTTAATGTTTCATAACTGGATTTCTTTTGTTTGTTCTGCAGGGCACTGGCCATATTACATGCTTAGGAATTTTTAGTGCATATCCTCTAATTTGCTCATATCTTCTTCCTAAATGTCACTCCGTGCTTCAGTGTTGTCATGTATTTGTAGATTTTCAGGACTGCAAGTATTTCTCATACTTTTTGCCTTACTTCCAGTGCTGTGCTTTTTATTCCTTAAATTGTCATATTTATTTCGTGGAACATACACCTTACTCGTAGGTATTCTCAATTTTTTATACCTAACTCATTGTGTCTTCCCTTTTGAATACCATTCCCCAAGAGGCACGAACTTACTTAGTATACTTGTTCTGCTTTTATTTTGATTTTCTCTTCTCGTTTTTGCCTTTTTAAAAATTTTTTCCTTATTTTTACGATTTGGAGCTGATAAATTTTTTAAGGAGTTTCAAGAACTAACAGTTATCCTCACTTTCTTGACTTTTGTGCCGAACTGTTAATATCTGCTTTGCCTTTTTGTCAATTTTCTATGTATTATCAGTGATTTTTTCCCAGTTTCTGTATTTACAGTCCATGAAGTCTGATTTGTCAAAGCATTTGTAAGTCACCTGACCTTATCTATATTGCGTTTTCTTCCATTTTTAACCTTGAATACTCTTCACTTATTTGGCTTATGCCCAGCCACTTTTTTTTCACCAGACGCCACTCTATTTTTGTCTCCTTTAATGTTAATCTTGCTTCAGTGACCATTTTTAGACTTTCTCCTCCCCTTCTCTCCCTTATACATTGTTTATGAGACAGTCTTGTAACTTTCTTTTGTCTGTTATCAGTCATCATTTCATGTAATAATCTGCATTTCCTTGATACTCCTTTCAAGTTGCATTCAATTGCTTAAGTTTTTATTATTTTTCTTGTTTGGGTATTTTTACTCCACATTTTGTAGTTGACTTTGCCGTTGGCAATACTTCAGTTTGGTCTTGCCTTATCATTTTGCAATTTCTGCTAACTTTGTTTACCAAGGTAGTTCTTTAGTCTGTTCCTTGCCATTCAGGAATTAGCCCTCTTGACATTTTTACCTAGTATTTGTAGAGTATCTGTTATATTTTTCTCTTGTCTTTAACCATCTTGTGTAAGTGTACTCCCAGGTAAATTAGTGCTTACTCCCTACAAAAGGAGCTAATGATTTGGGGTTATTTGTTTATTATTGTGACATGGGCTATATGTGTTAGGTTATGTTCATTCCTTGGAAGTATTTTTCATATATAAATAATTTATTAAATGAAAAATTTTGTCAGAAATGTGAAGTAGGCTTTGCTGTATACGGTAATGAAAAAATAAAACTTGTAATCAAATGCTTAATGTGACATTTAATTAGTCAAACAGTGTTGTTATGTTTTAATGTTCTGTCCATGTTTTATCTTTCTGATTTCTTGAATCATCAAATCATCAAACAAATTTTGTTTTGATCTGCATTTGTGGGGAATCTCTCAGTGCCTGCCCTGGTTTGACATTTGTTCTAGGTGATAATAGAATGTTGCACATGAATTGGGCACTGAGTGTGGGACTGGGACAAATGGCCATTCAGTCTGTACATAGGGTCTTTGTGTAGCAATTCAAATGGATAAGGGTTGTGGATGGTGCTGTTTAATTGTTTCAGGATTACTGTCTTTGATTTATAGAAGTTGCAAAGTAGGAAGTGGAAATTGTTAATGGACTGCTCTTGCCAAGAAAAGTGGGGAATGTTTAAAGCAACCTCTATAAGTAAATATCTAGGACCTGAACAGCTGATTTCAATGGTGGCTCATAGGATGGACTAATTCAGTTAATTCTTCTCTGTTATTACACAGAAGTGTCATCCTTTCCTGGAGGTTATATTCATAACTGTCTGTTGACCAAGCACTGTTGTTATACTGCAGTAGTTTTTCCTTGTTGCTCTTCGTTTGTTCACTTCATTGTTTCCTAATCACTTAATCTTTGCACAAGAAATTATGCATTAGATGTACAGTTGGAGTTTTGTCAGGTTCATTATATGTTGCCAGATCATTTGCAAGCTGTAGACATTTCTTTTGACATCTTTAGTTTTATTGCACTGAAGTGTAATGTTAGTGGAATATAACAAGAAAACACCTAGGAGAGTTCTTGAGTTAGAGAAGGAAAAGAAGAAAGTCGAAGTAGAGATTTTAATTTGATATTAGCACAGTACTTTTTATCAGTTCATTAATTGTAAATTATGCAGCAAGATGGCCTTTACCAGTGAGAAGTGTAGTGAGCTTGTGTTTTACTCTGAAGCTCTGCAATAGCATATAATATGAGGTTAGGCACACTGTGTCCTTCATAGGTAAGTTTTGCTGTACATTTCTTGAATTCAACAAATATACTACAGTGAACCCGCTGTATTCGCGGGAGATGCATACCACACCCCCCGTGAATAGCTAAAATCCGCGAAAACTTAAAACCCCCCTTAAAACACTTAGAACTGCCCATTTTGATAGCTTAAACCAAGAAAAACCCTGTAAAAATGTTTATATCTGAGTATTTTAATAGTTTTATCACAAAAAGTGCATTTATTCATGAAAATTGTGTGAAAATATAGTAATTAGTGAATATTTCTGAGTGAAAAATACCGCGAATGGGCAAATGTTCCGTGAATAATGGCTAGATATGTTCCACAGAGAAACCTGCGAATGCATGAGTCTGTGAATCATGAGAACGCGAATATGGGGGGTTTATTGTATGGCATTGTTTTCAAGTGGTGCAATTTTTTTTTTTGTGTGTAAGGACATCTTTATCTGAAAGGTAGAGCAAGTTGGTTTGCTAGGTTAGAGTAATTTGACCCTGTGCCAGTTGCGGAAGTGAATGAGAGGCCTGGTGGGTTTTTCTGGACTTGGTTCAACTGACTGATACATAAGTTAGTGGTTTTTCCTTCAATTGAATGGAGAAGGTTGTGATAACCATATTTTTTTTATAGCGTAGCTGCTGTTCGACCTTAAAGAAGTTACACTCTCATAGTCCCCCCCAGGGTTCCATAAGACAGACCAGCCAACTACAAAGAATTCTCTTATAGTTGGTCTCAGCCAGAGTAGTGTTTGTTGGCACAGTGATAGAATATAAAGGACTCAGGACAGGGGTGCTCTATCTCCTGTCCTACAACGATTACCTAGTCTCTACATCATACTCACACAGATGTGGCAAGTCGACACCATCTCCGTTACACTGATCTGTTCAAGAGTTCACTTGTCCCCAGAATGTGCTCTGGAATCGCGTTCGACTGTGCACTTTATTCTCCAACTTTACACGAGTCAAGCTAAGTACTTAGTTTTAAGACTCATAGAAAAGTTTTAATTTCTTAAAATATTAATGGGAAGACTGTCTCATTAGCAATGCGGTGTTCTTCTCTTGGGCTACCATTTTGTCTTCACAGTAAAAACATTTCTCATGAGTATGCACTTCAGATCTTTGACTAAGTCATTCCAGCCAGGTATATTACAAGAGTTGCCTTGACAAAATTTAAAGGTATCCCTACTAGAGGCAAGCATAGCGGCCATTATATTTGAATAGAATTCTTTAAAGTTCTCTCTTTTGGTGGTCGTTTCTACATTTTGGGTTAGTGCAAAGAAAGGTGTCTGCCAGTTGAACTATTGACCGCAACCTATTTTCCATAGTCATCCTAAAGGATCTGGTTTTCTATTGGTTTTCAAAATCTTAGTTCACAGCAGCAGGTAGGCAGCCAGTTAATGGATTTCACAGTAGGGAGGGATGGGGTAATAAATGACACCTGTAAGGGGATGTGATCGAAGCCTGTTGCAAGATCGTAGCAAACATTGCAGGATACAATTGATTCATGAAGGCGATCGACGTGATGCAGTGTTCCAGCCAGGAGGTTGTAATTGTGTCTGTTCTACTTGACATAGGTATAGGAAGAGTGGGGGAGGAGCATTACATCACTAATTTGGAGAGTATGAATTTGACAGAAGTGAGTAAGTCCATTATAAAATTTTGTGGGATGAGAATTAAGGTCCCCAGTTATACAAATATGATCATGAATAGAATCGTGAATAATGTTGTATAACTTACCTAGGATCGTGCAGTATTGATCAAAATTATTGTTATTTTCCCAGGGCATATAAACATTATTTATTAGGATCTTGAGTCCCATACCGTCACTTGAAGACCCAGCAATCTATCACTCCTATAGGTCATCACATTCACTATATTGTCTAAAGAGTTGTGCCACAGGAAAGAGAAGGCCCTCTTTTGGGCGACCGGCTATGATGTGATCTGTAACTTGCATTGATGAGGTTGAGAAAGCTCTGAAGTCTTAATGCACTTAGTTGCAGATGACAAGGTCATGTGACCAAAGGAGCATTTCTTGCAATGCAATGATGCCTTTGAAGTTTTCACAGAACATGTTTTGGGAAGGAATGTTCCGCTGAGGCCAAAAATATTCCATGACATTATTTCTAATGTATCCATGGTTACTCACGAAATTGAGAAATGAGTGAGTCGTTCATTTAGGTGGATGCAGGGTTGGTGATGAAATAGGCAGGTAATCCTGTAAGCCACTTTGTTTAATTTTGCATGCGAGATCACGGAAGCTAAGAGGGTCAGAGCCTGCGAGAAGCTTGACTCTCTCTACTATAGCATCTAACTTCACCGATGAGCGCAAATTGTGAATCACAAAGTGACATCTCTTCTCAGGTTTTGTGTGAGGTGATTCACACTTGTTGGGGTTTGGTTCAGCGGGCAAACGAGAGGCTCTTTTCTTTTTTCTACTGGTTTGTGTCTGCCAGCCATCAATCCCATCATGATCATCATCATCATCATCCACCACTGGGGTTGGGGGTGGGGAGAGATAAGGTCAGAAGACTCACGAGGGCTGGTGATCTTGACTGAGAGTGTAACTCGTTTGGGGACTCACAGCGGCTACCAAAAACCCATTATATGAAATGGCTTCGTGGTCAGGATTTCTCCAAATGATTCCTTTTAGTACTTACTACAAATAGGTTACACTTTTTATTAACTGTCTGGAGCAAATGTTGAAAATTTTACTCGATCAGTTTTATCAGTTTTGTGTATAGGGAATAAAATTACTTTAGTTATTATAATTACTCTTCGTTAAATAGTTCCATTTTTCTCAGCCACAGACAACAACGCCAACCAGTACAGATGAAACACTACCTCGAGGCTGGACCAGTCAAGTGGCGCCTAATGGCAGAGTGTTCTTCATTGGTATGTACAGCAGTTAAAAAAGTTATGTCTTGATTTTGTTATAACATAGTTGTTACATTATCATTATTAAAGGGATGAATGGATGAATACAAATCACAGCTTCATTTTTATTTACTTCACTTGCATAAAAATTACACCAAATGTTTAGTTACTCTTTTGCAAATTCTAAAAGATGTACATGACACTTTGTAGAAATATTAAATACAAAAATTCAAAAGGCTTTAGTAGGAGAGCCTCAGCTCTAAATCAGTGTAGTTTAGTTACAGTTGATGTTAGTTATAAGCTGTATATTGCAATAGAAATGATTGAAGTTCTTATAAATGTAGTGATGTACAGTATAGTTGTACTGCATTTGGGAAATCTGTCCAAGTACCATCCACAATAAATAAAAAGTCTAATAGTATGCACTTTCTGTTAAACGTAAGGTTCCCATTGTTCCATTGGCTTTAGTGCTCTTGATTCAATAAGCACATTCATCAATGTACAGTACTTGTTTAAGAATTTAAATGGAATAAGTAGAAAATTCTACTTTTATTTGAATTTTTCTTTGTAGATCATAACATGAGGAGACATATTTAATAGTCATAAAGATGTAGTCTTCAGCAACATATTATCATGCGTTTCAATTTTTTCCCAGATCATATTAACAAGCAGACAACATGGATAGATCCCCGTTCTGGTATGCCCAGCTCCCCGCCCAATCAGCGCCATGCCAATAATTGGAGACATGAAGATGAACTTGGACCGTTGCCTGAAGGATGGGAGCAACGAGTACATTCTGATGGAAGAATATTCTTCATTGATCATAGTAAGTGATGAACGTGATTTTAACATTTGTTATAGATTGTTTTGGAGGGATAGGTGACAGAGACAGTGATATGTGGCCTTTTGATTGACCTTTTCAAGTTGGGAAGTTATATGCAATGATAATTTGGCTAAAATGAAATAAAGTTGGTTATTACAGAAGTCAGGTCTCTTGTAGCCTCATAAATTTGTTCTCAATTTCTGCGAGACAAAAGCACTTAGTAGAAATGTTTGAATTAAAATGACAACATAGAACTATTTTGATGCCAAAGTATTCAAGTACTGTATTCAGTATGTGCGATGATGTACAGTTAAAACCCAAGTCTGATTGTTCCCAAGTTAACTTATACTTTTGTAGTGTTTGTAGTTTAGATATTTCTGGTTTGGGACCACCTAACCTAGGATCTGGATGCTAAATTTAAGGATCAAATAAGAAAAGTTTCATAAGATTGCTCATCACATTTATGATGGAAAAACTATTTTTTAAATTTGATAATGCATTGTATATTAGAGTAATGTTTGATAATTAATAAATGTCTCTCAACTTTGTAACAGAGAACCGCACAACAACTTGGGAGGATCCACGTTTGCTCAACCCAGCGATTGCAGGCAAAGCTATTCCTTATTCCAGGGATTATAAGCAAAAATACGAGTTCTTCAAGTCAAAGATCCCCAAACCTGTAAGTTAGATTTCTTGCAATTTAATTTATTTTATAAATGCTAATTATAGATACCTGATTAAGAACAAGAGTAGAAGAGAATCTCTTGAAAGTCGTAATAGTATTGTATAGACACCAAATTGTGTGATGATATTCAACAGAAGAGTAGTGCAGGCTAATTCAGACATAACTGGAAAGGAAAGAGGAAAAAAGAGCAAGAATGTCAGACTAATCATATAGATTATAAAATGTGACTAATTGGCAAACATAAGAATAAGCAAAGCTATCAAATAAACTTCAAATATGTGCCAACTTGGCCCTAAGACCACCTTGTGGGGCATGAATATCCCAAGGTGATTGTTTGGAAAGGCCTTAACTCACATCATTCAGCTCTTTTATGCATTTAAAATTTTTGGACACGAAATATTTTGGACAATATTTCTGTTTCACTCATTATTGTAATTTTGCTTTTTGCAGACAAATGTTCCTAACAAATTTGATATCAAGGTGAAAAGAAGTAACATTCTGGAAGATGCATTTGGTATCATCAGCCAAGTGAATCGCGTTGATCTTCTGAGAACCAAGTTGTGGATAGAATTTGATGGTGAAGTAAGTTTTTTCTCTTTGATTTTAGTAACCATTTTACTTGTATACACTTACATTTTGCTTCAAATTGATTTTTGAATAGAATAATCCAATTATTGATATGTTATTAATTAGCTTGTGTTATTTATTTATATTTTATTAGGTCTCCCTAGATATCAGAATGATGTTAATATTATTTTGTTGTTTAAGCCTTGAACATCAATGCCATTTAGTTGCAGTTTTACTCTTGAAACTATAAACACTTGGGAACCATTTGTGGAACTTAGAGAATTAGTTTATTTTGTATAATTATGGAAGCATTTTGTATAATTATGGAAGTGTATACGATTTAATGGGTAAAAATATGGATTGACTTTACTCAAGATCTTGGTTCTGCAGTATACATGAGAGCCATATGTTTGGAGTTTTCTCCATTGTATTCCCTCATATTTTTGTGGAGCGTTTATACATATTTTCTTCCAGGTTGGGTTAGATTATGGTGGTGTTGCCAGAGAGTTCTTCTTCCTTCTATCAAAAGAGATGTTCAACCCTTATTACGGCCTGTTCGAGTATTCAGCTACGTAAGTTTCTTGTTTAGTCATGATAGGCTGAAATCCACGATAAGTTGGTACCCCTCCCTCTAAAACACTTATAAATGCCTATTTTAATAGTTCAAACACCAAATATACCTTAAACTAAAGTGCATATAACTGGCTATTTTAATTGTTCAAACACCAAATATATCTTAAAATATCATCCTACACCAAATATATACCTTAAAATATTGCCCTAAAGCACTTTAATATTTCAAAGTCATCTTACAACATTACCTTTAAAAGTATATGGCTTACAGCTACGTGTGAAAACTAATCAGGTTCCCCCTATATTCAGGCACAGCCATTGTCTCTCGTACAGTATTCAGACCATCCCGTTTACTTTTTTCACAAGATAGGGGAAACATTGGGAATTCACAAGTAGAGTTAAGTGCTGTAAATTATAAATGCAATCAACAGTGATAAAATATTCTCTTGGGTAATGTTGTGTGTGTTAATGGTACTTAGAATCTACTAAACTTGTAATAAAAACAGTATAGTAAATCAAAGAAAGGAAAAAAAAAATTGTAACGTACATACATATGTACGCACTCACTCGTGTGTCATGAACTTCTTGGAGTTTTAGTGTTGTATTTGTATGTTTATGATGCAGTAATTCATATTTCATTAAAGGATATGTACAGTGCTGAGAGAGAGAGAGAGAGAGAGAGAGAGAGAACTGAGGTATGTTTACATCGGTAAAACGAATTGGGGAGCAGTTGTTCTGTGATTTTGGTGGATTTTACTTTTAACATAAAGTATGTTAGTTTACCAGGGTATACCCGTTGTTCTTTTATGCATAAAATTAAAAATAATAATTCCATTAATGCATTCGTTTCTTTTAGCAGATAGAAAATTATTTTCCTGATTTTTTCAGTGGTAGGCTCCATCACCTGATTCTGAGAACATAAACATTACAAATGTCATGGTAATCAATTTTTTATGCATATTATGATGATAACAGATCAGTATAATAATACAGCATACCGTATATACTCGTGTATCACGCGACTTTTGAAGACCTAATCTTGAAGATAATTTTAAGGGGGTGTCATCATACACGAGATGTAAAATGAGCATATGTAATATTCGCAGATTAGTATCTTATTATAAAATACAAACATAACGAACATGCATTTTATAACGGATCTTTTAAAAAGTTATGCTTTACTTCACTGTATCCAATAACATTGTATGTATTCTCATATTACTGTCGTATTATAAAATACTTAGCGATCATGAGCCATTTGCATTGTTTAGGTTTTTGTCATGAACGTGGACAACGATACCATTTGGGAGTTTTTGTTTAGGCATCAGTTCAATTTCCGTTTAAAGATAGCCATGGAGGAAAGTTTCGTCCCATCTGCCACACATGTTAAAGCGGCAGTAAATTGTGTTCTTTCGTGCCCAGTAGTTTTGATTAACATACGTATCTCCAGTTTTATTTACAGTCGAGTTTGGCATATCGAAGTTTAAGGGTTTCATCATGTTGCCTATGCAAAATAATTTATTGTTATTAGCAGCAGTTACGAGATAAGTTTATTTCATCGTATTTAACTCAGTTCAGAGCAATTTTCTTGCTTCTGGTTACCGTAAATGAATCTCTAGATACTCTGTTTATATGGGGAAAGGTTATTTTTCGTTATATGAAGAGCTTTAAGTTGAAACGTTACTTGAGTAAGTTTTGTTGTGAACTAAATATGTTGTTTTTTTGTTAATAGATGCTGTGTGGGGCATGTTTTCACGTAAAAAAAATCAGATTTCATTTGCTATTTTCACTTGATTTCATCACAATGTGAGCTTTACATATTTATCTTTTGTTGGCGTGAAAACGTATTTATTTTTATGCACAATAATTTATAGTCATTAGCAACTTGAACATTGCTTTTTCAGCTTCAGCTACAACTTGCAGCTTAAATTTAGCAGTATATTTCCTTGTCGATCTTCTCTCCTTAGCAAATAAGGTTAATGTAAAAATATATCAGTCCTATTCTACTTGACTTCATTTGTAACATAGCTATGGCAATTGTTTACTATCGTACGATGGTTGAAATGCAAGCAAAACAGCTGTTGTTATCCGAATCGGTGTTCATAGCAAAATAGCTGTTTCTCACTTGATTGTTTATGGCGTACACGTTTAGGAAACAAATATAACATTACTAACGATACTTTAATCATTCTTTTTTACTTTTTTAACTCAAGATGGGATAGATAAAGAGATGGAGGAAAAGAAGTTAGTCTATTGTAAGTTGGTCTCTCAAAAAAGAAACTCGCATGATACACAAGATAAATGATGAAATAATTTTTTATGGGTGAAAATTTGGGGTCTCGCGATACACCAGATCGCACATTACACGACTACATACGGTGAATGGATTCTGTAAGTGATAGATTTTATTAATATTTTGCTATTTTTACATTAACATCAATATTTGAAAATTAGTAAATCATCGTAACATGTACGTGTGCATGCACTCGTTCGTATGCGTCGTGAACTTCTTGGAGTTTTAGTTTTGTATTTTTATGTTTATGATACAGTAATTTATGTTTCATTAAAGGACATACACTTTTATGGAGAGAGAGAGAACTTAGGTATGTTTACATTAGTAAAACGAATCAGGAAACAGCTGTTTCGTGAATTTGAGGGTTTTTACCAAGAAAAATACTATTGATATTTTGCTATGTTTACATTAATATTAATACAGCTGTATTTGAAAATTAGTAAATAATTTTTTATCATAGAAAATGTATTTAGTCCCAAAAATAACATGAAAATACAGTAATTAGCAAATATTGCTCTATGAAAAAATCTACGAATTAGTGAATTTCCTGCGATTTATTTGGATTTATGTTCCACAGTAAAATCCACAACTAACTGAAGCCCTGAATGCTGAACTGCGATAAAAGGGCAGTCCACTGTATAACTTGTAGGGTGAAATTGTATGTTTGAATGACTTCTTGAATATCTAGGGCTCAGGGACATATTTTTTCTTTTTTCCTGTAAAACCTAATTATATGGTTTTTTTAACTTTCAACACTGCATTGTGTGTTGTATTTTTAACAGAAAGGCCAGATTGGTAATACTGTAAGATTTTTAGAAATTATGTTAGTAAGCTTTGTAGTACAGGCAATCCCCGTTTATCAGTGGGGTTCTGTTCGAATGGCGTGACGACAAGCGAAAATCGCCGATAACCGAAAATCGGCAATTTTCGGCACTTATCAGCGCCAATAACCAGAGATCAGCGCTCTGCTATGTATGTATCGGCGCCAGTATCCAATTATCAATGCCAATAGGCAGAAAAAGGCAATTTTCGGTGCCGAAAATTGCCAATTTTTGGTGCCGAAAATTGCCAATTTTCGTTGCTAGACAAACGCCATAAAACCAGATCACCAATAACCGGGGACTGCCTGTATAATTAATTGTAGAATTTGAGCACAGTGTGTACAGTTATGATTTTTATGTCTGCAACTCCAAAAATTTATTTTATTCCAGGGACAATTACACCCTTCAGATTAATCCATACTCTGGTATGTGCAATGAAGAGCATTTGCGCTACTTCAAGTTTATTGGCCGAGTAGCTGGAATGGCTGTGTACCATGGAAAGTTATTAGATGGTAAGAAATTGCAGTTTTTCTAGTTCTTGAGGCAAACTCCTTGGATAAGGTACAGATTTTTGTAGGGATTTTACCCGGTTGTCGCTGCGTTTTGCAATTTCATTAGATTGGCATTTCTTATAGTTTAGTGAATTTCTTCAGAGTTACTTTCCATCAGTATTGAGATTGTATGTTGTAGGGACACCATATGAATTAATGGGTGTTGTTGGGACACCATATGAATTAATGGGTTTTTGTGTAGTAATTTGGTATTCTTTAGAAAAAGCAAACCAGTTTGTATAAGGAAGAGATGTGGAAGAGAACATGCAGAGTTTTTTGTAGTAATTGAAATTTATTTCCATTTAGAAATATTCCGTATAAAGTTAATGATTTTTGTGTGGCAGTTACACTGTAAAAATTATTTGTATTTAATGAGCTTTAGGAAGGAATGCTCTGCTTCGTATATCACTTTTGTAGGTAAATGCTTATAGCTGAAAACCCCATAACCAATTCCAGAATGCAGTTTACAGAGCAGCACTTCCAGTAAAAAATATTTTATTTTGTATGTCCAGTTTACAACTAAGGAAGAATATCCAGTATTCAAATTTTTTTTAAATTGAGTGACATCTAATAAATTTACTAAGAACAAACTCCTCAGGACAGCAGGTAATGTTAACTTGGTTGGCTGGTCAACTGTTAAATAATAAAATAATAATAATAATAATGAAGTTTCGTAAATAAGGGCTTTTAATCCAGTCCCAAGTCCAGGTCTACATGCTTGCAAAATGTTTTTAACCACTTTGCTCCTTCCTGAGTTATTGTGGAACTAATATGAATTGTAATGAAGTACCATTGTAGTCTTGCTCCTTTCCTGTACAGTATTCCTTTCCGTGCGTATTCTTACATAAGGTGAAGAGTCTATGTTAAGTGCTTACCCCATTCTTTACTAGGAATTCTTGAATTTTGTTGTATGGTTTTTTTTTTACTTTTGCATATGGAGAAGTTTGTAATTCCTTATGCGATTAACTTCTGAGATTTCAACAATATTTTCATATATATTTATTATTTGTTCCAGCGTTCTTCATCAGACCCTTTTACAAAATGATGCTCAGCAAGCCTATTGAACTTAAGGACATGGAGAGTGTAGATTCTGAGTACTACAACTCTTTGTTATGGATCCAGGTGAGGAATTGCCGATTGTTTTATTTCTCTTGTGGCTAAGTCACTTGAAATGACTTTTATGTTTCCCATGGTGTCGTAGGTTGCTTTATTTTAGAAGTTTACCCAGAAAATCGGACTAGATTTCTTTACAATATTTCCTGGCATTGAAAATGTACTTTTTGGTTTTTCCCTCCTGAAATAAGTGTTGGAAATTTTCCCATGCATCCTTGAGGGAGAAGGTTATGTTTTTCATAGACCTGTCCTGACCCAAGAGGAACATAATCTTTGCTAGACAGTAATCTGAACTCCTGCATGTGACCTTTGAATGAAGTGTATAAATTATACTGAGAAATAAGTATTAAATAAACAAGAATATTTAAACAAAAAAATGTGTAGTTACAAAGATTCATCCTTGTATCAGCAGACTATGGCAGGTGGGTCAGATGGATAAACAGCAACTTAGATGTTGTATATGTATCAGTATTACCAATATTTTCATGCTCCTCAAATGACTCATATGTTAAGGGAACATTATTAGCTGACAAAAGTAAAACTGCAGTATTATGAAAGGGTTTAAAGTTTGTAGTCAGCAATGGCTGTTTATGTTCATGCAGCAATATTACAAAATTAATGGTAACAGTATGCAAAATATTTTTGGATTTTGAGTATTAAAATACTTGTTCTTATATTTAATACAGTATCTTTATTTTACTTTTAGTTTGTTATATTTGGGATGTCATGTTTGTGTGATGTTTTAAAAAGTGTAACTGCAGTGAAAGGTTATTCCACATTTCTAATATTTCCTATTGTGGTGATTAGTTTTTTCGTTGTATGATAAAATAAAAACTGCCACATAAACCTACATTTAGTATTATCAGAATTTTGAAATACATCACAAACTGTAATCCCATCCATTTGCATACGGAGACCCTGTTGGCCAAGAAAATTTCTTATGAAATACGGCTGGGTGTTTGTACCTTGTATTGTACTGTGTAATGTGGGCAAGTTTTCATGGCACTGGCATGTCAGCTACAGAAAAGCTTATGAAGTAATGAAATAATGAACTTGAAAAAACAAAGTACTGTTAAAGTAAATGAACTGCCAAAATTGCTATAATCAGTATGCTATACCAGTTTATTGCACACACCGCACCAACCGAGACAAAGCCTTCAACTCATAAAAATGGTGCAATATTTTCTTTTTCTTCCAAATTTTGCTCAAAACTAGGGGTATCTTGGACACTTGGAAATACAGTATTTGTTTATGAAATGGGGAATCTTCACAGTACAGTACTTAATTTTGAAAGTCATCCATTCCCTTTCGTCTTATTATGTTGTGAACTTTACCAAACTTCAGTTTTCACCTCATTCAAGAACCCTTAAAGAGTTCAGAGGTCTGGTTAAACAAATCATTTATAACTAACCAACTAACCTCATTCAAAGCCAAAGACTTCAGGCCATCCGTGTGGGAGTCAAGAAATGAGTTTAATTGGATTTAAGCTATTTTATAATGATAGTGCAGTAAAAATGTACTGGCCAACTGCCCATGGTGATAGTGCAGTAAAAATAACTGGCCAACTGCCCATTTTGTATGCGAAATGTCAAGTTTTATAACCAGTAAAAAAATGTTGATATTTCAGATAAATGATTGGGAGAATTGTAGTTAAGAAATATCCGTTTGTTTCTCACAATTATCAGTTTATTATATTTTTGTTATTTTGTAACAAAACATGAAAATAGAGGTACTATACCTCCTCTGTATTGTAACTTAAAAAGACCACCGATTAGCTTACTGAGACTTTTACACTATGGATTTGAGCTTTGAGTATGTCACAATATTCGGGTTATTTGAAAAATTGTTACCTATGTTTTTAAAGTTTGAGAAGCAGAATCTTCATCATCCTATATGTCCTTTTGCAGGAAAATGATCCAGCGGATTTAGATCTAACCTTTAGCGTGGATGAAGAGTCCTTTGGCCAGACGTCATCTCACAGTCTTAAAGAAAATGGTGCAAACATTCCAGTAACTAACGAAAACAAGCATGAATATATTGAGTAAGTATAATTACGACTAAATTCGTGTTGAGGATTCCGAAGTAAATTCAACCATTTACTTATGTGTAGCCTACGGAGGATACGTGTACAATAAACTCATAGAAATTATATTTCACGTAACATTACCTAATATGCTGTTTACATAATGTTACTTAATATACTGATGACATCTATACACATTAAAATTAGTGTTTCATGTTGGAGACATTCACTGATTACAGGGCCAGAGGGAATGTAGGATTGGGCAAATGGGAGGTAGAGGCAAATCTGATGGTATGGCCTTAGACAAATGTTGCGTTAAGCTAGTTTTGGAAGTGCCTGTAGCAACTTTGTCAGTATGTGTGTTGGCTTTCCTTCATTGATGGATAAATTAACTGTGAGTGATATGAAGGCTCCTCATGTGTCATTGTTTACAACTATTGCTCAGCTAGTTTAATGTGACAGGTCCTTTTTTTGGCTTCCTGTTATATAGAGTAAGGTTTAGGGTTATCTTCTTCATGGCTATTATCATCTGAAATTTCTGACATTTGGGAATGTGGCCTTCATAACTCGTAACTTTACACACAAAATTACAGTGTTAGTACATATTCATGTTCTCAATAACCCTGTGATTCATGGGCTAGTTACATAAATGGGAAAGTATATAGTGAAGAGATTGTCATAAACGAGGTCGTATTCAAGTGGATACTCTGTATTTTTCCAGCAAAAAGGCAACTTTCCTGTCAGATAGAAGGCCTCTTTTCTTTGAATTAGTCTTGGCACTTGACAGAGGTATGTTTGAAACACTGAAAAAATGTTGCTATCCACCCGTGCATTACTTACGGCACAGTAGTCAACATATAAAGCCGTTACATTCTTGAAACAATTTTATTAGGTGTACACTACGCTCCAGGTTCCAGCATTTATCTACCTTAGAGGTTGCTGTTTACTTTTAAAAAGCAGCAAAGAATACAGGGTATATGTTTTCTAGTGTTCTTGTGTTTAGGTTTATGAAAGAAAATTCCTGATTTGCCAAAAGGTCATTTTACTTACAGGTAATAACCTTCCACTGAAAGACTAAAGGTTTGATGTTCATTCACTGGTAATTTCACTGAAAATTTCCAAAAGCAGTACTTTGCAGTAACTTTTCATACTCTTCCATAGGTTTTATTTTTTGGGACAAGCCATGTGATTTGCTTACGCAGTATGGGAAATCTTATATGGTATTTATAGCAGTGTTGAAGAGGTCTTTCTCATTCTTTTTTTAGGCTGGTGATCAAGTGGAGGTTTGTGCAGCGTATTCATGACCAGATGGAGGCCTTTAGAGAAGGTTTCAATGATGTTATTCCCATCTCGCAAATCAAAATTTTTGATGAAGTAAGTTGAAGTTAAGATTGTTGTCGAGTTTTTTTAGTATTATTGTACATGTATTCATTTATATCGTGGTTGCAGTAAGCTGCATATTATTAAATTCACCCTAATAATATAGTAAACATCTGTCAGGGGAAAGTTTATGGCTTTGATATAGTCAAGAGTATGATTGTGAATTAATTCATTTTACATTTTCCCTCCTGTGGGTGGCCCAGATAGGTGTAACGTAACGTAATAGTTGAGACTTTGTAGATTTAGATTTAATGTGGAGTTCCCAGAAAATTGAATCCATTTTTTATATATGTCAGAACTAAGAATTAATAAAAAAGAGAGAGGGAGAGTCTTTAATCACAAGTTTTCCTTATATATTCTATAATCTGAGGTTTTCATTCCAGAATGAACTTGAATTACTTATGTGTGGCATTGTGTCCATTGATGTAAAAGATTGGAGAGCCAACACAGTTTACAAGGGTGAATACCATCCCAACCACATTGTTATCCAGTGGTTCTGGAGGGTGAGTACTTTTCCTTTTCAAATTGTTTTCCTAAAGTCATTAAGAAAATCAAGACTAGAATATTTTAGGAGTGTTTTATGTGCTGTGTGTGCACATTTGTTTCATAACAAGTCCATCACCCATACACCAATAGTCTTCAGCATAAATTCACTGTCAGCATCCATTGCATTCACAAGGTGATGGAACCTAACTCCTGCGATAGGCAAGGGATGACTGTATTTTGTTTGGTTCTTCTTAGAATTTAAGCTAGGAACATCATAGAGGAATTATTTGGTCTTCAAGTTTAGAAGCTTTCATTAATTTTGCCAATCAGTTTTTATATATTCTTGTAATTTCACTGTTTAATTTTTTTTTTAGGTGGTTTTGTCCTTCAGCAATGAGATGCGAGCGAGATTGTTGCAGTTTGTCACTGGCACTTCACGTGTACCTATGAATGGCTTCAAAGAGTTGTATGGCAGCAATGGACCACAGCTTTTCACCATTGAAATGTGGGGCGAGACTAAGAATTACCCTAGGTCTCATACTTGGTGAGTACATTTGATTTTCAGTGTTATTTTACATCCTGTTCAATAATTATCTTTTAATATTTTTTTTGTTGAATAGTGGATCGATAAAAATTTTTAATTTTTGAGTGAGTCAAGAAAGTTTATATAACTTCAAGTTCTTAGATGTGTGGGACTTTGATTGAAAATGGTATCCAATGTAGATGAGGTGCAACTACATTGCTGTCAGGAACTCCGTTTGTTGTAGAGGTTATAATAGTTGTGTTGGATAAATCCACAACAGGTACCGTCGACCCCCAGTATTTGCTGGGATAGGGACCACAACTCCCCCACGAATAACTAAAATCCACATATACTTGACACCCCCCCTAAAAACTTTAATCATTCAAATGCCAAAGGTGCCCTCTAAAAGTGCTTATAGCTGTTAGTTCAAACACCGAATGCACCTTAAACTGTCGTCCTAACACACTTTAATATCATATTAATATAATTTCAATATCACTTTTTATAATTTTATATTTCAATCACTTTAATATCATTTCAATACATATAATTTCTGAGTAGTGTATCAAGGTTCGCTGTAAGTAGGTCCCTGGGGTGCTATAAAGGGGTCCCTCCTGAACCCATGGAGGGGCAGCACCAGTTTTTTTTATTAGCCAAAGCTAATTATTATTTAATCTTATTACTATTATTACATGTTCAGTATTATTTTTATTATTGGTAATCTTATTAGTATTGCAAAATCTTCGAGAAACCCTGCAGAAGTGGTTGTGTTTAATTTTTGATGTAATTTATAAGTTTTCATGCTTTTATGTGAAAGATTGGTATGAAAAATTTGTATTTTTTTGTACAAGAATACTGTATGATATACTAGAATCGCAGAGCAGCTGTCGATGTAAATCTCTCTCTCTCTCTCTCTCTCTCTCTCTCTCTCTCTCTCTCTCTCTCTCTCTCTCTCCATGAATCACGAATTTCTATTTTATGATATCTAACGTAATAATAACTTTTGTCTCTCTTTCCAAAGTAGTTATTCTCTTTTTCTGTCATAAATCATAAATAATTCACTCTTGATATTTAATAAGAACAAACCCCCCCCCCTCTCTCTCTCATGTTATTTTCTCTGTCTCCGTAATAATTCATGAATAGTTTCAAGAGATATTCAACGTTAGGGCAACCCCCCTCTCTCACTCTCTCTCTCTTTCTCTCTCCTAATATTACTGTACTTGTTATTACAGGTAGTATTATTATTATTTAATCTTATTAATCGTAATATATGAAAATTAGTCAGTCATTTTATCATAAAAAATGTATTTCCTCATGAAAATAACACCAAAATACACTAATTAGTGAATATTTCTTGACGAAAAAGTCTTCAAATTGCCAAATTTTTCGCAAATAATTTGTGGATGAGTTCCACAGAAAAATCCGCAAATCAGTGAGTCTGCGAATTGCAAGACCACGAATAGCGGGGGTTGACTGTACTCTTGTAATAGGTAACTACAGGAGGAAGTGTGATGTTAACAGGGAGAGAGTATAGTGAACATTTTCGATCTTCAGAAACCATTTTGACAGAGTACCAGAATAAGCAATCAGGTATTACTAAAACAGTGGGTACCAGAACGATTCCTAAGCTAGTGACGTGAATCCTCCAGGACAAGATCTATGCAAAACCTTTTGCAATTACTGTATAACAGCAGAGTATGAGGTAAATTTGGTATTTATCAGTAAGTAGTTCTATGACCTTTGTTCTCTGTCATCATGATAAAGGAAGTTACAAAGGAGTGCAGAGAGATGACTTGACTTCAGCGGCAGAAGTAGAGGAAGAATTTGTAGAAATTGTTGTTGCAGGTCCTCAACTTATGCTGTAAGTCTGTGTTTCGCTGTTACCGATGCTTTGACGGCACTTACGGCGCCGTAACTTAATGTTGCATCAAGTTACATCGCTGTTAACTTGATGCCTATTCTTGCTGTTAGCGCCAAAGCGCCGTAATTTGATGTAACGTTAAGTTAAGGCGCTGTAAAATGCTGTTAATGTTGCTGAAAAAGTGCCGTAGGATCGAATCCACTGTAAGTCAGTGACACACTGTATAAGATGGAAGGTTTGAATGGAAAGGAGAAAATTGAAAATTATTATAAGCAAAACAAACCTTATGGTCACTGGAAAGGAAGTACAGAAAAAATTATTGTTAGGAAATTGGCCCTGTGGATGCCATGAGAGAATTGAAGTGTGAACTCTGTACTGTGTAATGAATATAACACATTTTGTTGCAGGATATGCTTAAGATTGCAAAAGGGTATTAACCCCTTAACCACCGGTACCTTGTTCTACAATTTTGTGTTTTTACCAGTTTCCAGCGTGGTAGCTATGAAAAATAAAAATTAATTCAAAATTGTTCATATTTCATTGTGTGCAACGTTGATTCTACAATAGCAATCAACCGGAAAGATTTTCTTTGTAAGTGGAGTCAGATTCATTACCAACTCTGACGGTTTGTATAATTTTTTCAATAGCTCTGTTAGATGAGGCAAGCGGTGGTGGGTAAATATTTCACCCCTCAAAATGGGATGGAATTTTGAAAATGGATCGTTTCGAGCTCTTTATATGAATGTAGAAATGCATGTGGGGTTTGCAAGAGCGTTTTCTGTAGAATTATATTTTGAGATGACAATTTCACTATTATTTCCTTTCTCTTTTTGTCTTGTAGCTTCAACCGTCTGGATTTACCTCCTTATCAGTCATATCATGAACTCCGAGAGAAGCTGATCAAAGCTATTGAGGGAACCGTTGGCTTTGCTGGCGTAGACTAGACGGAAACTCAGACAAGCTTTAGAATTAATCTGCATAAGATTTGAAAACACTGATTACTTAAAACATAAATACATATATATTTTTTGACATTTATGACTGCTACACTTGATTTACGTTGGAAACGAGCACAGTGTGAAAAACCAAAATTTTCATATTGGACAATGTAACACACGTGAATATAATGGCCTTGATTTTTCGTTGAGTAAGGATTTATATGTATTGTGCTGTACTTTGATGTGGTAGGTATTTGCTGTATCTTTATTAGTTCGTTGTTTGTGTTATCAATTTTTTGTAGCTTCTGTTGATGTAGTTGATGTAGTTTACAAAACAAAAACTATGAACATACTTGTATTATATATCTCACAAAATGTTACAAAGTCAGATGTTAATTTTTTTGTTAGGCCAGGGTGCCCAGCACGTGTAGCTGGGTGCATCCTGGAATTCGGTCCTTGTACTCCACAAGGTTAGTGAAATGTGAACTTTATGATTTTGTCATGATTTTATATCAATATTATGTATATTTTTCTTTCTTTCACAACTAATGTATTATTATTATTATCATCATTATTATTATTATTCTTATTTTATTATTATCATTTTGAACCCCGTAGTTTATAAGTGGATTTGGGTGTAAGTGGAAACTAATTGCAAATGTGATATACAAATGATAGCCATTGTTGAGAAGTTTACTTCGAGTGGTTAAACGAACACTTATGGTTATCAAAGAGTGATAGCGATTATTGAATTTTATAAAGATGAATGGTTGTTATTTGAGTTTATCGAGATTATAATAACTGGTTAGTATGAATGTCTTTGGTTTTTATATAGTATATATATATATATCTATGACACATAACTTTTAATTTGATAGCTATACATTTGCATTACTTGCATGTATATACTGTATTATTCTGTCTGACTGTCTCTCTCTATCTCTCTCTGTCTCTCTCTCTCTTTCTAATATCACTAATTTGCACTAGAACTATTGGAATTTTCCCCTCAACAAAAGTCTAGTAATTATTATCCTTCTTTGGTGGAATCCTTGATTATTTTTAATTTTGTGCAATATCTTAGTTTATTTGTACTTCTTAGTAGTCTTGAATATGGAGAAATAACTACATACTATGCATGGTCACTTACTGGTATATGCTGTCCAATAACCATTGGACACGTGAATTGTTAATGTATACCTTCAATGAATTATGTTGAATGTTGTACTATAGCACTGTACATTGGAGATTAAAATATTTATTTAAAATAGTATTAGGTGTTATTACCTTATTCCACTCTGGAGGATGAAAATTTTGTAAACATAAACAATGCTGGAAATGTAAGAGATTTTATGAATGATTGTTCTTCTCTCCAAATTGGTTGTAAGCAAAAATGGTAGTAGTAAAGTTGATTCACTTTGAACTGAAGTTTATGTTTACACATTGTCATATGGGACTCTCCATACTGCATATATTAAAGAATTTAAGTGAATTGTTTTTTTCCTCTTCTCTATGCAGGATTTAAGTCTGGTACTATGTTTCTCTCCACTCTTCTTCTTCTTCGTTTGGTGGTGGTGTGTACTCTCGACAGTGATGCCTATAACATATAGTTCTGAGATACCAAGACCTTTTCCTTTCTTCAGATTGCAACAGTTGAACTAATTTGTGATACCTATATAAATATATAAATACATAGATTTTTATGTAGTTGGATAAGTAGGAGTGATGTAAAACTGCAATTGCTTGCGACTCTTTGCGTTGTTTCTGATATCAGTTTTATAAGAGTGCTGTTGTCAGATTGGGCGTGTCTCGGCCACTCCAGATATTTTGATATGAGATGTGGTTATTGTTTGAAAGCGGCATAATAGGATTTGTGTGTTTCCGTGACTTTCAGCGTGTGTTGGGGTGTGTAAATGCGAGCGTGTGTTATGAGTATGTAGACTTTTAAGAGACTTGTGGGTTGGTTGGGTGCTCCACAGGCTTAGTGTGTATGGTTCATTTTTCTTTTCATAATGTCTTAAACTCCATGTTAATCAGAAAATGAAGGTCCGTTACACTTACAACACAGCTCCTCTTCCCCGTGTGTTTGGTGTAATTGTTTATAGTTTACTAGCGTTTGGTAAGATGACATCCGTCTGGAATTACATTTGGAGTTACCCAGGACGTGTGGTTTACTTTCGTTTTGATGTGCTAAGCATTGGAATTGGTTGTTACAGAGTTGGCAAGTAAGCTGGAATTATTTTAGCGGGAAAACAGGTAATTTAATGGGTGCTCCTCAATTCAACCACATGGCCATCTGTCGTAAAGAAGTGAGCTGTAAATCTCTATGGTAATGATAATGATGATTGGTTATCAGCGTTTTTCTATTATAAAGCTATGCCTGTACATGAAGCGTTTCAGTGTTTCTACTTAATGCTAGAGCCTAAACCTTTTCTTTCAAGAATTTTGATGGACCTTTATTCTCTTTATCACCAGCACGTGCAGCAAACATACAGATTCGTTTTCTTTAGCCATATTTTTTGGCTCTTGAAAAAAGCTTCATCTTTGAAATGTTTGTGTTGGTATGCCCTGTAAAGAGATTTTCTCATCTAGTTGTGATATTTGAATCACTTACTCTCTGTCCATGTGTGGATAAGTATTTTGCTTTATCGAGACGTCCCATCTATCAAATGCAAAAGGACATTTTCACGTAGGCCCTTGTTAATGCAGAAGTATGTTTTCATG
The DNA here is from genome assembly GCF_040412425.1 of Macrobrachium rosenbergii. NCBI lineage: Eukaryota > Metazoa > Arthropoda > Malacostraca > Decapoda > Palaemonidae > Macrobrachium > Macrobrachium rosenbergii. Next base: position 92,165,889 of record NC_089743.1, read on the forward strand.
AGAACAAATTAAACTTCATTTAAAAGTAAAGATTTGATGTATTTGTATCACCAGGACTCTCTGTGCGAGGAACATTTTCAGGCAGTCATATAAGATGTGAGAGGATCTTTGGAAACATGAGTTTTTTTTTGTTAAGAAATCAGGGAATGTATTGTTATTAGCCTTCTTTTGATTGTAATAGTAAGATGTAATTGTTGCCAAGACTTTTAGAATACATGGAACATGCATGTATTGTATTGTCCTTCTGAAATTGGTTTTAATGTAAAGTTTGAAAAAGAAATTGCAAGAATGTGAAAACTACTTTTGCATTAATATTCACTTCATTTACAGTAATAACTAACAGAAGCACAGCAAAACCTTGGATTGGTCTCTTCATTTCTATAGATATATGTATACTTGTAAATAAAAAGAATTGTGAATATATTTTTATTCAAGACTTAATTATCAAGGGAATTTTGTAGGAAACTGATTTGCATTCTACAGTATGTATTTCAAATTGGAAAGATGTTTTTCATAATCTAATTCAACTGGGTTATGGTGGGCATTCAAGTAATAAATTTAACAAGTCCTTCCCAGGGTTTGCATACAATTCAGTGATTATTAGTGAGCCATAATGTTACTGTAGGGAGATACATCAAATGAGCCCCTGCTCTTCTGATTCTTGTGACGTGTTAGCAGTTAGATACTTTTAAGAATTTTGTGTGTATCTATTTCCTATTTAGGGCTAGGTAAATGACCAATTGTATTAGCTATTCTAGAGCTTTATAATGATTTTATTACTGTACTTTAAAAAAAATTTTATACTTGTAGACTTTTAATATATACACAAACTTTTGATCATAGGTAGGCGTAGGCAGCTTCCGTGCAGCACAAGAGCATCTGCGGTGTGCTTTTGTGCTTCACAAGTCACTTTGAGAGACATTTCTGCTTGTTAATGAAATAGGACAAACCAACTCTTGATCATCTGTTTGGTCCTTGTTTCAATTGCTTCTCTGGCATAATGATACAAAAAAAAAATATGTAAGTCCATTTCCCTTTAAGGTTTTAGAGATCTGTCCCACGTTACGTAGGGCAACCCCTCTGCAAGTATGACTGCTTGTGCTTATGGTTTCATATTAAAGGATAAAAGTTTTCCAGACTTGTTATTCCCTCCCCCGTTGTGGTCTAGCACTTGACCGTTCATCATGACTCCCTTCTTTCTGTGGATGGCTTAAGGCTACTGTGGTCTCTCTCTCTCTCTCTCTCTCTCTCTCTCTCTCTCTCTCTCTCTCTCTCTCTCTCTCTCTCTCTCTCTCTCTCTCTCTCTCTCATTCTCTCATTCATTTTATACTATTCAGTAGTAGTTTACTAATCCTGTAATGTTAATGAATAGAGATTTGTTGTTTTGATTTGATCTTGTTTTTTCCAGGGAGATTCATAGTTTGTAAATTAATGTAGCTTCGTTTCCCCTCTATTTTCACCTAACACATATTGTAACGTCATTCTCTGTGACTCCCTCTGTTTATCGCTGACATAATGCCCTTCAGTGCTCATTTTTTTTCAGGATATTTTGTAGTTGTGTGTCACATCAAACATCATCAGTTTGAGATACTGTATTTATGGTTCAAGAAGGCATGTGTGATTGATGATATTTTTACCATTTACTAGAGGTATCAGTTATGGAGGTTTTTTTGTTTATCCTTTTGTTTAGATAACCACACCACCTAAACTCTTGAGTTCTCTGCTGGCCTTAATCCTTTCTATACATATTTTTCCTGTTATATAGTGGTTTTTTTATTTTTTCTTATGTATGATTATTTTAAAGACAGTGACCGTCTTGTACTTTCTATATTCTACTGTAGGTGAATACATTGTCAGTGTTTGTCAGCAGTAAGTCTATTTTAATTTTGTAATCTTAACATTCCTGTAAGCTAAATATAAAACCAATTGCTCAGAGCAGAGTATAGTATTAATTAACCTTGTAGTCTTGGTGTTTAGATGTTTCAAGAATTCACTGCTTCGCGGGACATATCGAAAGAACCTTCCAATGGTCTTGTCTGTGAGAGCTATCACGGTGTGATACCTTACCTCCTTCCTTTGTTCACAGATTCATTTATTATACTTTCAGCGTACTGCACAATATGGGCATATGTCGTAGAGAGTAAAGTGGGGAAGGTGCCAAATTTAATATTATTACTTATTAAAGTAATCAGACAACTTACAGTAGTTACGCAGTGATATAAGAAGCAGAGCACTCGAAAATTATGATGAATATATGCAGACCTGGGGTTCTAAAAAGCTTTTTGAAAATGTTCAACCTCCCTACTAAGTGCATTTTCAATAGAATTTTTTTTACTAGCAGTTACAACATATATTTTCATTTTTCAGTTGTACTGCTTGATGTTGTTATGCAGTAGGTGAAAAGCAAGGTTGCCAGCTGGAATGTATATTGGACAGACTGCAACTTGCAATACAATCTTAATGTAATTAATTCATTCATAAACATTAGATAGAGAATAATACATAAATATTTATACACATTCAGTTACTCCTCTGTACTTATGTACTGCAGCCTCTGGGTAATGTATGCATTTAAAACTACAAAATTTAAGTAACTGGAAATGGTAAGGTTACCATTCCAGGATAGACATAGACTGAATGATAATTCTTATAATATTTCCCCTTGAGAATATAAAATTAAAGGATGTATTCTAAGTAAAGAAGTGACCAAAATTTAATCATACAGAAATCTTGGAAAATGAATGGAAAAAATTCTGTATGAAGAAATTTCTTGCCTGGCCAGAGTATGTTGCAATACTTTGAAAAAGAGTGCATTCATCGTAAGGGTTGGCAGTTACGGTTATTTTTTTATTATACTACTAAAGGTACTTTGACTAAACATTTCCTTAGTCAGCTGAAAGTCATTTAAGTTTCCATGAACTTGCAAAAGAAGATTTTTCTATACAGTACAGTATTAGGTTATCAGGTCTACGCTGATGCCACCAAACCTTGTTCTATTTTTAACAGGTCCAGCTACGCTAAGGAGATTTTTCCCCGTACGTAAAGACCTCGGGTTTCTTAGTTATGAAAAATACAAATTGATTAAAAATTTGTCATATTTTAACATTGTCAAAATATGAATTATAGAGACGTTATCTTAGGCATGTTCCCCTTCCAGATCACAGTACATTGATAGTGATGGTGACCAAAATATGTTTCTAGATTAATACGAGCAGTGTTTTTAAAGTGTTTCCATACAAGCCAATTACTCTTATGTGTCATATTTGTAACCCAAATGTTCCCATATTCTCCAGTGTTGTCTGTCAGACGAGGTGAGTCTCTCTACTCGTGCAGTCTGGCTCTAAATGTATGACACGGCCAGTAACATCGCTTAGCGTGAAAACTGTGCGCTAGCTAACAAGACTGAAGTGACTGGGAGAAGGCCCTTTTTACAGTATGGTTAATAGGTTTGTATGGAAAAATTTGTTTTACCTCAAATCGAATACTTTTATTCAGCCTTTTGTGCATCTGTGTAAAACCCCTTATACTTCAACCACAGGAAAAAATGATGGCGATTCATGTTGTTTCAGTGTCATTCAGATGGCATGTAGCGGCTTTGGATCACAGCTTGCAGTGCTTTCCCAGGTAATTTCTGGATTACTGTTCTTCAGTTTCATTACGAACACTGCTAAAATTTCCAGATTTTCAGTGGCCAGTGAGAAGGTAGGCCCAAGATCCATAAGGTTCTTTCATTGCTGTTCAGTGATAGGAAGTACCTTTGTTCTGTTTTCATACTGCACTGGTTTTCTACCAGTTTTGTAAGTCCTTTTGCTTCATCACACTCCCTTTAATCACGTGATTCCTTCTTTCCTTGGACAGAAAATACCCTGTAATACCTACTCTTACTGCTTAAGATTGAGATGCCTTCACTGCACAACCCCAGATCTGCATTTGACGCTTGACTTCTCTTCACTTGTCTCTGTGGATTGCATGCCATCATGCTATTCCCAGAATCACCTTTATGTGAGGTTGTTGATTGTGCAGTCATTATTTTCAATGCGTTCATCATATTCATAATTCATTTCCTTGATTTTATTTTCTCTCGTCAGCATTCTTTTTGTGTTTGGTTTTGCAATGACATAAGTTGCCTTTCTGAAATTATATACTGTATAAGGGGGCAGCCAACATTCATTGCCTTTCCATACAAGGTTAATGTAAATTTTTCTTTATTTTACTATACTTTGTGTTTCTTGTTACTGTACTACACATAGCCTCCTCATTGTTATCTGAGACATCATTCGTGTCTACAGTTTTCACTTTTTTGCTGGGTTGAGTGAAATTTTGTATGGCACAATTTTCAGTATTGTTTACTTGATGTGCCTCATGTCATGACCCACTTCCTGGTTTATCAGGTTCTCAAATAAGTGAGGACCGGAGCTGGAGAGCCCAGGGAGTCCAAAAGCAAAACAAGGAAGAGGGAGCAAAACAAACGACAAAAATAACCTTAAACCTATTTATTAATTATTCCATTTACATATTTACAATTAAGGTTCCAGCCAAAAGCATAATGAAAATGATTACAGCAACAGCAGCTGATAATAAATGAAATGATAAAGCCTGACACCATTACATTATCAGGGCCATACACCTGCCCAACACCAGAGCCATACACCTGCTCATCCCCACCTTAATATGATATGAAAATACAGTATCCTGAGCCATACATTTGCTCATCAACATCAGCAATAATGACAAACACCTGAGCCATATACTTGCTCATCCCCATCCTATTATGATATGAAAATATCCTGAGCCATACACTTGCCCATCAACATCAACAATAATGATGTAAACAGCAATCAACAATTAATCAGTAATGAAATAAACTGTAGCCTTCACACACACATTTACAACGCCCTCAGTTGTCGCAAGGATGAATCCTCCTGTGATGGTTGTGGTTTAACCATCCTTCATCCTTGAACAGCAGACTACATAAAAGTAGCGAACACCAGCTACTCTCAAACAATAGAAATACCATAACACTTTACACTTACCATTAATTTTGGGGCTTCTCAGTGTTATGCACAGTTTTAAAAGTTAGCTTTGTTCTGATACAAATCTTCATTTTATATGAGGCTTTCACTAGAACAACGGCATGTCTACGTACAATAAGAAACGGAAAACTGGACAAAATTGGCAACTTTCAAATTGCGTTATCTGCATTAACAATGGCACTCTTTTCATAAACAACACAAAAGATATATCTTTTCATCTCTTCTTCAGTGATCATAGACTTAGTTGGCACGTTTTATGAGCCACCACTTATATCTAAGGCATTTAAAGAACTTATGCATTGTTATATTTGGTGGAAGTAGGACATAACTTTAATTATTAAGTCAAGCTCATTGTGCTTACTTTACAACTATCCGTGTTAGAATTAACCAAACCCAACCTAACCAAAGATGTGTGGCATAATTTTCATTAAATGATATAAAAATAATTCCAAAGTTAATTTATGCATTTAACAAAACTTCAGGTGAATTGTGTCATCTCAGGTTCAATGGGTAAACTGTTCACATTCACTAAATCAGTGGAACTACAATGGCCATAACATGCTCATTCATCTTCCCAGTTTCCTAATATGTTTGGATATAGTTTCCATTGAGACTTTTAACAATCCAAACAGATAATGACATGTATAACTCCTGTTCCATGATACATCTCAAAACTTTGATAGGTTGAGAAATGTTTTTTGTGCTTGAACCACCACAGCACATTACAGTAGTTCATCGTCACAATGAACTCCAGGGTAGATATAGTACTAGCCTAGCCTATTTGATATTCAAGGTATATAATGAGTAAGTGCTGTAATCTGGCTTGTCACACCAGCTTTTCCTGAATTTGGGGAGGGTATTTTGTTCAAAAAATTCCGCATCAAAAAGCTCTGGATTTTTGTTGTTATACTGGATAAATCATGCACAGAAAATCAAGTCTGCATGTAGAACTTTTCAGCTATTGATTTAAACTCACTGATACAATTCAAGAAAATTATTTTGGCTGCAGCATTAAATTCTCAAAACTAAATTACAGATACTGTTATTGTTCAATGACGAAGTGTTGACACGAAAACCTGTGAAGACCTTTTTTTATCCTCGTAATTTCGAGTCGTTCACTTCCACCAAAATATAACATTGCACAAGTTCTTCAAATGCCTTAGATGTAAGTGGTGGCTCATAAAACGTGCCAAGGAAGCCTACGATCACTGAAGAAGATATATAAAAAGATATATCTTTTGTGTTATGATAGGAATGCCCATTATTAACCTGAATTCACAATCAAACGTGTTGAAAGTAATTTTGTTATCTATGTCACTGCAAAATGAAATAACTGGCAAGAATGCACTCAGGAGTAAAGTTTCTGGAAATGGAACATCAGAGGACTGTGGCATTGGTGAAGGAAGATACAGGAGGTGTCGGAGAGGAGATGTTAAATGGCATAATTTATGCACACATAAGCACTGACGCTCAGCTGAGCTATTTAGTCAGTTGAAAACTTACGTAAAAACGAAATACAGTATACTTAAAGGAGTTTCTCCATGAAAGCTCATTCTACCTGTACTACATCCCGTATGGGAGCAATGCCATCAATGCACTTCATATGGTGCACTGTAGGCATTACTTAAAGTTCTTTGCAGCATCCCTTCAACCCCTAGCTTCAATCCCTTTCATTCCTTTTACTGTACCTCCATTCACACGGTCTCTTTCTTCCAGCTTACTTTCCACCCTCTCTAACAACTGTTTCAAAGTGCAACTGCTAGGTCAAACCCCAGTTACACCTTTAAAACCTTTACTCTCAAGTTCCCTTTCAGAACTGAATGACCTCATAGCTCCCAGCGTTTGGCCTTTGGTCTAAATTTTATGATCCAGTTCTAGCTGTACTACAGAAATTTTTGTTACACTTGATTGTTAATGCATTCATATATTAGCAAAACTGAGAAGAAAATTTTTTTATATTCTATCTGTAGGGTTTAACACCATTTAGCGGCTGGATTTTGGAATACGCGAGTGATCAAGCCTCGAACCAAACAAAGCTCTGTACTAAAAAATCGGTCAATTTTCATCTTTGAAACATGCAAATAAAACAGGTGGTAAACAAGGCAAATGCGTGTGAAGTTGCCAAAGGGATACTAAATGTAAAAAAACTTTATATTCAAACGAAAATCCTTAAAAAAAAGGCACCTAGCCCTGAAATTAATAAAACAGTGAAGACTGAAATTAGAATTACCTGCTTGGAATTCAATTCATGAGTGGAAGATTATGCTAATGAAGAGAAAATTATAGACAGTAAACTCTTGACTTAAAAAGCATACTGTATGTAAGAACAAAATTGCACGTAGTAAAATAAGTTAGGCCTATTTTAACAAATATCTTCAAAGTGCTTGCTTCACTGAGACCTCAGAATCAATCCGCTGGAGCCAGTATTGTGGAGGAGACTTGGATCTGTTGATCTAAGAAGTGATACATTCACCTGGTGATTAGTCAGATGTGAAGGGTCTCAGCCAGGGTAAGAGGGTCATGAGTCTAGCAACATCATCCGAAAAAGGTTAACACCTTGGAGCTAACCTCTCAAGGGGAAGAGGGCAGATACAGATAACGGCAAGGTAGCATGCAGAGACAAACATGGGTAAAAGCTCTTGAATAATAACTTTCATATTATAGAAAGACCATATTGCCAATAGGTCACATTCCAGAAGAATCCAACCGGTCACATCGAGAGAGAGAACTATTGTTCTCATATTTAGCCCACATGAGTTTCCATGTAGTCTAATATAAAGTCTAGAGAAGATAAGGACGAAATGTTGCATGCAAGTCCATAAAGGAGAATGTACTTGTTGTGGAAAGCTTGCATTAACACCAAGGAACATTCCAGAGACTCGGAAGCTAACCAGTGAGAAGAAATAAGTAACGTCTGCTCGTAATAAATGCATAAATCCAAGTTAAATAAAAGAAATATTAACTGTAGGCTTAGGCATCTACAAATTTCAGAATTCTATTTGAAATCAATTTCAAAACAAATTAGTGGCAGTCTGTAATTTTACAAACAATTTCTCAGCATTCAGTTTATGATAAGGCTCTAGAACAGTGTTTATCGTTTATTCTTTTTCAACATTGCAAAATAAAGTAAAGAGACCATTGTTTTTATCGAGGTAGTTTACTACTGAATACATTGCTATAATACAAAATAAATATTGCTTTATTTTTATATTCCTTAGCTATTTATCAACAAGTCATTTTACAAATAAGGTTGCCGCTATTGTCAACAAAAGACACTTAGTGATATAATTAGGGAACATCGTGAGGAACTTTATTGATAAAAAAAAAAAAAAGATTAGCATAGGAAAACAGGTTCCAAGTTCCTGAACACTAAAAGGAAGAAGAAGGCTTAGTATTTTGCATCGCGTTCACCCGACTTCACCGTCCCTGGATGGGAACCTGACGCTACAGAGCGTCGAAATGTCTGTGAAAGCTTTAACTTGGCCGAAGTTTTAAGTTTATCGCCGAAATGTGTTTTATGTAAGTACTGACGGGTGTACTGATGTGACTTCTAATGTGTCAAGAGGAGTTTGGCAAAGTGTGTCAGTGTCATGGTGAGTTTCGTTCGATTTTAGATTTTAAAATCGGTAACGCAAGTTAATCCTCCACCATCAGAAGGCGGCTGGCACTGGCATTTCCTAATCAAGAACCAAACAGCATGAAATGGTAAGTCTCTTAGGTAGCCAATGTTATAGTTATACTTTTTCAATATCAGTTTTTGAAAGTGATTCGAGATGTAAGTGGAGTTTTCACATTTAAATGGAGATTGGCCTAAATATAACGTTTTTGATATATAGAAACGGCGTTCTAACTTAATCGTTTTTGAAAAACCATTCTAACCTGATCGATTTTAAATAGCTTAGCCAGTCAGAACGTATCATTTAACTTAGGTTTAACCACCAATATGAAACGTTTGATTCAGGTGGTGTTTTCTTTTCAGGCTTTATGACACAGCGTGAAGTAACTGCGACACACCCAAAAATAACGAGAGCATGCTGTCAAAATATAAAGATTGAATAGTTACCCTTAAAATCTCCAAATTTGTACAGTTTGGATCATCCTAAAATTGACCATATTCGATAGTGGGAATGTTGTACCGGCTGGCTAATACTACAAGGTATGCTATTTTCATCGGAGGTTAAAGTACGTGTATTTTTGAATTAGCTGAATGATTGGCTAATAGTTGAGACTTTTATTGGTTACCCAAGCCATCATTGCGAGTTTGATAGCCTAATAACATTTTCAAATTTACCCATGTGGATGAAAGACGTAATATTTTGTTTGTTTATTAATTGCTTAGTGGTCTTAACGTTTCAGTAGATTAATACTTTTAGCTTCAGTGTGAGATGTGAGAACATAGCTTTATACAGGAGTTGGAACGTAAATGCCTAAGGTAAAGCCTTGGCTGTTGTAAAATGCCCAAAGTGAAAAGGTGTAATTTAAAATTATCTGCATTTATCCGGGATAACGTGTATTTACTAGATGCGCCAACTTGACCAGTCAAAAGGATGCTGGATCGTTGGATAAACTTACTTGACAGGAGTGTAAATTGACACGATTTGTGTAGTATCCTTTAAAGGAAAATTATATATTTTTTTTTCATGGAGGGATTAATAGAACTCCAAGCTATCGCCTTGAAGTAAGGGTGACAACTGTTTAAAATCTGAACAAGAACATTGAATTATTAACGTGATAAAACTGTGGGTGAACTAATGTGAAAATTGCAGGAGTTCTAATTCTTGTTGGCACACCCCCACCCCCAACATTTTTTTTTACTGAACGTCCTATTTGGTTGGTAATGGGCGTCTTGTGCATAATGGTATTCTTTTATAATAATAGAATTATGTGGTGTAGTGATTAGATGTCTTGCAGGCAATATTGTCCTTATATTTTCCTAATTATATTGAAAATTCTTTTAATGCTATGGTACTGAATAGCTGTATACCTTGCCGGTGGCATTTGGCCAATTCATATATTTTGATAACTGCGAGGTTGTTGAGCAATGAAGTGTCAAAGTCGCTGGCTTAAGCCACTGGTACTAACTGTGCATGAACGATTGATGTAGCTGTTTTGTTTTTGGGCTTAAGAACTGAACATTTGTCAACTTAAACTCTTCGCTAAGCTTCAAAATCCAGGTGCCATGTAATGTATTTTACTGCGCAATTAGTGATTTTTCTTTTAACTGGTGGTCTACGAATTTTTCATTGTGCTTTCAGTTCATGCTGTATGGCGGTCATAGTTTTTTTTTTTTTTTTTTTTTTGTATGGGTTGGGGGTGACTTGATGGTTCCTTACCGGCAACTACTTGATAACCAGTATCACGTAGGTTTTAGTTTGTCATTTAAAACCAGAGTCCACATTGATCCAAGCCCAGGAGGAAACCAGTCATAGTAAATAGCAACAGTCAAAATTTAATATGTAAGATTGATTATGGCCAGTAAAACTGGTGTCGCTACAGTGTAAGATGACATAACAATATACTGGATTGCACGTGTACTGTGGTTGCTAGACGAGTACTTTTACAGCAACTTACTCGCCCATTTAGTATCAGAGAAAATCCTGGTAAGGAATTTCTGCAGTGATGCTCATGGAATTCCATTTCAGCTCGCATGGGTACTTGAGATATCCTTCCAGACTGAAATAAGTTATTTGAATACTTAAAAGATCCCGGCAGGTTGCTTCCAGTACCTTTATATAGTCCGTAGCTTTTGACCTTGTTTGGTTTATTACCTTCAATTGTAAAATGGTCAGTGGAAACTTGAAATCTCAAAAGCTGACTGTACCTAGGTCTAGATATACTCTCTAGACCTTGGATTGTACTAGAGGCCCTAGCTCTCGATTCCAAGTTTCACACCTAGCATTCCTGAATATTAAATTGACAGTTATCTGTCCCTAGCATCCTAGCTTTTATATTACAAGGTACATCGAATATTCAAACTTTGATGTTGAAGCTAAAAAGTGACAACCTGTCTCCTAGTTGGGGGGAAATACTAGAACAGTGCAGTTCATAAGATACCGAGCTGTTCACGTCTTAATCCTCCAGTAATGTTTGTATGCGCGTAGGAACACATCCAAGCTTTCATTATTCCAAATCTTCATATTTAAGAGTTTACCTCCTGTAGAAAAAACAATTTGCATCACACATTTAACTAGCATTTCCCTTAAAATGATCTGCACGTTTGGACAAAGACTTTCCACTTTGCACATGCAGACGTCGAAGTTGGAGAAAGAAAACGCAGTATCAATTGCAACAACTATATTAAAGCTACAAAGTTGGGCCACTATAACGTGACGAGGTAAAAACTACGGATGTTCCTTAGACACACGAAATTTATGTAGTGCGCTTGCTTACGTTCACGAGATTCTGAACCATTTTTGCTATTAATAATATGCTTCTGCATGAAACAAAGATAGATGGTGGGGTGATTTAGGCAGGGAAGGAGAGATGTTTCTGTCCAGGCAGTGACGGTTAAGACTGGAATCACACGAGTTCCAGGTGAAAGCTGGAATTATGTCTGGTCAAATTATTGTTGCAGCTTTCCAGGGCTTCTGCAGGTGTAGGTGTTGAGTTGCTGTTTCTGGCGTAGAAAAGCTTTGTTTTCATGATCGAAAAGGTTATCATGACTAACTTGAGAACGTTCTGATATAATAAATAAGTTCCTTTCATTTCGATACATTTGTTGCCTAACAAGTAATTCCCCGCAAGTGTTCCAAAATTTCACGTTGTAAGGTAAAAAAAAAAAAAAAAAAAAAAAAGCACCACCAGCCACAAATTGACGCAAGAATATCGACGGAACTGTTTTATTCATGTCATCGTTGCCATTCGAATTTTGCGAACCTCGAAAATAATCGGTAACCATCCTTTTCATATGTGAGCACAGTTAAACGAAAGCATTTTTATTGAAAAGGATATGACACAAACAACGGCCCATATAGTCTCCCACACAGCGAAGCATGCTACATTTTGGGAAAAAATGGCCTTTTGTCATCTTTCTCTGCAATTAAATGGTAGGCCAAGATAATAAATACAAGTACAGTATTGCTTTCAAAAACAGAGCTTAATCCATGTTCACATCAAGCAGTAGTAGAATCAACAACTTTTTCTTTACACTTCATCGGCATCACATACAGTACAGTTTGTAGGTCGACTTTGTCTAGATTTTCTGTCGTCTGAGTAGGCCTATACTGTCTGAAATCGTTATGGGCGATATATACAAGCACACAAAATTTTGAAAGAAATAAATGCACTTCACAGTGTCTTCGCTTTGTTCAGACAATTCATCTTCACATGCTTTGTACTTTTACCTTCAAAACCACCAAATGGTTCTCCACCCTCACGCTGAGAGTCCAGATTTCGGATATGAAGTCCTTTCACACGGTATGGCACATAGAAAATCTTTCTCACCGATCACTTCCAGCGTCAGTTACGAGGGCAGATTTATCACTTATCATCCGCAGTGTCAGAATAGAGGACAGATTTATCACAAATCACTCGTCGTGTCAGGTTAAGAGGAGAGATTTAGGGCGATGCCTCGCGAACGCAGAGCGCTCAAGTGATTCGCTTCAGGCACTGGCAAGTGGCCCGGCAGTTTTTGAACCTTTCGACTCCCTTCGTCGTTTTGGTGTTGCACAGCCACTCGTGCCACTTTTTATCAAGCATAGCGCAATTGACCCACAGATCGGAGTACGTGCAAGCGTTCGTGCACAGTTTGCATTGGCCTTTGCTGCACATCGACCTGCAGGAATTGGGGCATCTCCTGCAGGTCTGTCCTTGGGTGTAAGGGCGGCTGATGCGGCGAGGGTCGTTGCCTCTGGAAAGAAATGTGACGTTTAGTACTTGATGGTTTGTATAATGGGTGTTACTGCAAAAGATGGCTAGACCTACACAGGACCCTCCCGAGGGATTTTCTCTTAAAAGCAAGATGAAAATGGAACAAAGTAATGAGAGGCAAAGGGGAAAAATGAACAGCAGCAATGCAGTTTGGGGCAAAGGAACGCTGCTGAGAACCTTGATTTACTGTTTACAGTGCACCGTGCAAGTGGCAAGCCCTTGAAGCATGGAAAAAACAGGAAGTGGTCAAGCACGAACGCAAAAAAGTACGAGCACAAAGAAAATGAGCTTGGCTAATCGTTCCAGGCACATATCACTGAAAAAAAAAAAATGACGAATCGTTTCGTACCTGAAACGAACAAAGAAATAGAAGGAAAAATTGATAACAAAACTCCGGTGACTTTTTAAACAGGAGAATAACAGCTGGAAGTAACTGTAGCCATTACTCGTCTTGCGCATGTGTACAAAATTTTAACCAAAAATTAACACCCGCTTTCCGTTGTCATTGTTTCATTGCCATACTATTTTTTGTATTTTTAATGCAAAACACTATATGTGTTTGTGTCTAGTATGAGGTCGGTGATCTCTAAGATCAATCATTTCCTGTGGTACCCCCGGGGATGCATAGGGCCTCGATGAACTCAGCCACCACATTCCGTCCTGGGCTAACTGCTCAAGATCTCCCAACACTCATCTGCTTCCCGCCTCATTGTCCTCAACCACGTTACCTTTGGCCTACCTCTACCTGTTCTACCAAGGGCAGCCCACCCTGGTGTATCTAGTGCTATTCCCTGTCTTCTATATACATGGCCTAGTCACTTTCTGCTTGAGAACCTAACATACTCATCGACCGGCTGCACCCCTGTTACTTCTCTAATTTTATTTGATATCCTATCGCTCCAACTAATTCCTAATATTCTTCTAAGCACCTTATTTTCAAATGCTAAGAATTTATTATCTGAAGTCACTGTACTGCACCATGACTCATGCCCATAAATCAAAATACTCCTAACCATTACCTTATAAATTTTGATTTTTGCATGCACAGAAAAATTCCTATTATTCCAAATATTTTTGAGCATTCCCATTGCCTGATGTGCTCAGAGAATCATCCTTATCTGGATACGTACCTAAATATTTAAACTTATCTACTTGCTGTACAGCCATGCGTTCAACCCTGTGCATTTTCAGTATTCATGATTTTTTTTTTTAGTTTTTCCACCATTAATAACCAAACCAACCTTTCCACCTTCACTGACTAGACAATCCAACACTGCATCTTTTATGGTCCCTCGCAGATCAAAACTATATAGCATAATCAAAGTCAAGAAGCTTCCCATTTTCTCCCCAGAGTATACCTGCAGCCAAGGTCTATAGAGATTGCCTGCAACCGTTTCTCTTTTAACCCTTCTCACAACGTAATCTACGACCGATATAAACAGCAGCGGAGACAGAATGCCACCCTGAATCACACCAGACTTCAAACGAATCACTCAAACACCCATCAACCCCATGCATGTATAACCGTCACAAACTTTTCCGGTATTCCATAATGCCTCATGATTTTTCCCACAGTCCGTCTCGAAATACTATCAAAGGCCCTTTCAAAATCAACAAAACGAAGACTTAACGGAGTTCTCATTTCATTAGCTTGCTGGATTATATGAGTGTTGTTCGGCCATCACAACCGACGCTGTATGTTAGATAGTAAATCAATAGCTAGGTGGTCATGGGGAAAAAACAATAAATGCAAATAGATCCACACTTTAGACGATTTCTTTATTCAATTTGCGGAAGATTTTCAACTGCAACTTATAACCGAAAACATTAACTGTCATTTCCCTCAAATATCGTGGTTGTTCGAACAAGTCGTGGAGTTTTGGTGTACAGCCATGGCGAAGTTTAATGAAATAAAACATTCCTTCTTAACCCTTAGAAATGTAGGAGTTGAACTGAATCGAATATAGAATTTAGGCCTAAGGCCAAGCTCTGGGGCCAATGAGGGCATGCAGCGCCGAAACGGAAATTGACTGTAAAAGGTTTGAAAGGTGTAACAGGAGGAAAACTTCGAAGCAGTTGCACTACGAATCAATTGTTACGAGAGGGTGGAAAGTAAGATGGAAGAAAGAGAATATGAAAGGAGGTACAGTAAAAGGAACGACAGAGGTTGCAGCTAGGGGCCTAAGGAAAGCACGCTGCAAAGAACCTTCAGTAATGCCTACAGTGCACCGTATGAGGTGCACTGACGGTACTAACCCTCCCTACGGTTTGAAATTTAGAAATGTAGGGTCCTTGTGAAATAGAAAGATGTTTAGATAGCAAATAAATGAGAATTTTAAATCCACAGGTGCAACCTTAAAAAAAAACACTTTGTATTGTTCGTTTCAACTCGTTGTTCTTTATGTTGAGCATGAATATTATTCTCAAAGCAAGATATAATTTCTTTGGCTTTTGTTCTGAAAAGCAAGTAAATCCTGTAAATAAGATTAAGGCCTATTTTTGAGATAGGAGAGCGTCAAGGAAACATCGTTCCTAATAACCTCAGTGATATCTTAGTCCTAAAGGAAGACTAGAGATGTTAAGAGGACATTAAAAATTAATATTTCCAGTGAACCCCGTAGGGAGGTAGTGCCGTCAGTGCACCCCATAAGCTGCACTCTAGGCACTACTTAAGGTTCTTTGCAGAGTCCTTGGGCGCCTAGCTGCAACCCCTTTCATTCCGTTTATTATACCTCCGTCTTGCTTTCCACCCTTTCTTATAACAACTGATTCAAAGTGCAGCTGCGTGGTTTTCTCCATTACACCTTTAAAACCTTTACTCTCAATTTCCTTCTCAGCGCTTAATGACTTCTTAGGTCCCAGTGCTTGGCCTAAATCCTACATTCTATCTATTTCCAGAAATCACAGACCGAATGAGAAACCACTTACGAAGGGCAGTAGTTGCAGACGTATCTGAAGAAAGTAATGCCAGCTGTTGTGGTACACTCCGAAAATCCACAGCCCACCTGATGGGAGTTGTACCAGGCCATCTGCGTGTACGCAGCAACGATGCTCGAGTTGTTAATGTCGCCCCCGAATTTGAAATAACGTTTTCCACTCCACCAGCGGCGCAGCACGTAGCTCCTGGGAAATCAGGTGAGGAATAGTGATGAATTAGGTTTCTATCAACATGCATTGCCCTAGAAATTCATGTCTGACTGTAAGTCAGTTAGTTCTCTGAGCTTTGCAACCTTTGCCACTAAATTGCTTGCAATCTAGATAGCTATCAGCTTTTGCAGCGTTGTAGATCTTATGGAAAGAAGTAATAACACCTAATGACTGTTTAATCTTCCATCTGATCCCTCTTTTGTTGTCTACCTAGGTCTAACACTACCTACCATCTTCTCTTCCTTGAAGCAACCAGCACATTCTGGCCACAAGCCCCGTAGCGAGATGTCCATCTAACGCTTGGATGGTCGTAGTTCGTATGGGTACCGCACTGTTCCGCCCACGCCTGGGCTTGTTCAGCTGCTGTCTCGTACCATCCCTGTGGGTACAACACAACACAAGTATTACGGCGTTTCTTACAAGCATGAAAAGGTAAACTTATACTCTTTTAGGAGCTGGGGGATGAAATTACCGTTATCTTTTGGCAATTTCTCTGAAGACGTAAAAAAATAATCAAATTAATTTCTACAAAATTTTCTAATAAAAATGTATAACAGACCACCGAAGTTCTAAAATATTATATATACAGAGAGAGAGAGAGAGAGAGAGAGAGAATTTTGAGAGAGAGAGAAGAGAGAGATCATTAGAAATACTTTTTGAGAGTGTTACTTTGTCTCATACTGGGGTTTGAAAACCAAACAAATAACAAACAGATTGAATTAGCATCTGTGTGTGTAGCACCCATAAACCTACATTCTTTATATGTTTACAAGCGTTTACATGCGCATTTTGAGACGATCTTTAAAAGCTCGTACTTACCACAGCGAGCATGTCAGCCGCAGGGGGCTCGACATGTGACCTCAGGATGTTGTGAAATCGTAAAATGTGTCTCTGGACCTTTTTCTGTCGTGGATCAACAGATCTGTAGCGGCCTCCGGCTGGTCTACCCCCAGTTGCTGCAAAGAAGGAGAACTAGATTGAGTAAGACAGAGCAGATAAGGAAGAAAGATAGGGGGGGAAAAAGTTTTATGAAACCACTGGCTGTGCTTATCTGAAACGTCCGAACACTGTAACTGTTGGGTGACAAAGATGGATCGATACACTGTTTCTTTATTTTAAACGTTCTGCTATCGTAATTTTGGGTTAAAGATTTGTAAATTGCTTTTATTTTACAGGGTTCCAGAGTCATAACATCAGTGAACAAAGGTTATGCTTTTTGAGGTAAAGAAGGATCCATAGGAAGTTTCTTTTATTTAACATTGCACTACAACTACTCTCGTAAAACAGTCATTACCTCGTATTGGGGCTACAGGTTCCTCTAGACAAGAGCCTGTGCCAGCACAGGGCTGGTTTAATGTAAAATAACATCATTCTTGGATGAAGGTGGATCCATAGATTGCCATTTTTAATTTAAACTTTAGCTAAACTTTTTGTAACAAAGATGAGTCAGTCTATCGAACTGTGAAGAAATCGGGAAATTGAGAAGGCATTGTGGGTATTAAAATGACATACGTATCTGTCAAAGAGTGGTCAGTAGATTCTAAACATGTATCTCAGCATGAAAAGCAATAAATGATTACATATTTGGCTGTATGGTGAAAGTGGGTCTAATCCAGGTCTAATGAAAGTAGGCTATCTGGGTTCGACAGTTGATATACTTGTCTCTGTGGCTAAAGCAAATAACGGCACCTGTGGTGCATCAGTATATTGTGATCGGAAATAATGAGTAAAAAGCCACATTAATGTAAATGATAGACTGTATTTTTCAAAAATACGATAAAAAGGATAAAACAGGAGATTTCAGCCAACTGAAGAGGACCGTTGAGCAAACGGTCGAAAGCTCCCCCTGTTTTATCCTTTTTTGTATTTGTGAATAATGCAGTCTAACATTTACATTATTGTGGCTTTTTACTCAAATAACGGTATGTTGTTCTGATACCCTGGATGCGAGGTCGAATCTCGCCCTGACATCAAAATATCGCCATTTCTTTCTTCATTTTGGGTCTAGGCTAATAGTGACAAGCGTTTCCCACGTGAAGAAATCGAGAAGTTAAAAAGAGCACTGAGGTTATTAAAATGTTTATATATATATATATATATATATATATATATATATATATATATATATATATATATATATATATATATATATATATATATATATATATATATATATATATATATGTGTGTGTGTAATTTTGATTGGATATGTGACATTAACCGTTTGTTTCATAATAAAAGGTTTAATGATCTTTCTGTTGTCGATAATTGGAACTAGTTAGCTTAGCGGATGGATACAGCATTAGCTGTCTCAAGAGTTTTTCCGCGGAATTCCTTATTCTTCGGAATCGTCCGAGACGAGGAGACCAAATTCGGTGTTCCGGCGGTTGAACTGATGAATAGTTTTATAGTCATGTGAATTTGAATTCCGCAGTTCGTCTTGATAGTCGGGAAGTGGATCGTCCTTCATTTAGTGAGAATTTTTTGTTTCGGGATTTTAATTGGCATTTTGTAATTTAATTCACCAAAAATAAATTGGGTTACCCCGTTTTTGATGGTGTTATGCCTCAGCTTTGGCAAATTCTGAGAGGGAACTAGTAAATTCTGAAGGAATTAGTAAATTCTGATAGGGAATTAGTAGATTCTGAGAGGGAATTAGTAGATTCTGAGAGGGAATTAGTAGATTCTGAGAGGGAATTGGTAAGTCTGAGAGGGAATTAGTAGATTCTGAGAGGGAATTGGTAGATTCTGAGAGGGAATTAGTAGATTCTGAGAGGGAATTGGTAAATTCTGAGAGGGAATTAGTAAATTCTGAGAGGGAATTAGTATTCATTCATTTTATCTTGTGTATTGAAGGGAAATTGTGTACTTTGGAAAGCTAGGCCTAGGCCTAATTAACCTATGGCTTGAACTAATATTGTTAGATCAGGCGAAACAGTCGCAATTCGCCACTTCAGTTTAACTAGTTTGATTTATGAAACCTTTATCAGATTTGTTGAATAATCTCTTGTACAGTACTTGTGTAAATTCTGTACTTTATAAGTAGGTAAAACAGTTTTATCGCAGATCACTTTTTGTTTAGGCTAATAAAGTATATAAGTATAGGCCTATGTCCCGTTTTTACAGCTCTTATGATTATATGTTAAGTTTGAAGTCAAGTAAACTTCGTTTTCTTTCATATAACGTATTCATACGAAGAAGCAAGAGGCATTTTACCCAAGGTGGTCTTATGTATGTTCAGATATGGGTCTAAGCTATTATAAGTTATATTTTGTAATATATACCAGACAAGAGTCTCATAAAAAAAAGTTGCGCTGGAAATATAGCTATAATAAATTGTGCAGTTGTTTCAAATTGAGAATGAAGTACTCTATCGGTAAAACTTTCACACCTTCATTGTAATTTTGGAAAATCAAAGAGATTATTAAAAAGACTGAATGTGGTCGTTGAGTAGAACCAGTTAGCATAGCGGATAGATAGACTGTAAAGTGGTCACCGTTGTTCATTATTTGCATTCGTTCTGGGCGAATAGATCAAACGCGGTAGTGTCAGCTGAACTTGAAAATTACTTTGATACTAATAATGTGAATGTGAAATATTACGGTATAATTCACTAAAATGTAACTTGGGTTAATCAGTTAGGGTGGCTTGAAGCCATAGCTTTGGGAAATTCCGAGAGGAAATTGGTATTCATTCATTTTATCTTTTGTACTGAAGTCAACTTGTGTATTTTGAAAAGTTAGGCCGAGGCCTAATCAACCTATGGCATGAATTTAG
Organism: Macrobrachium rosenbergii; assembly: GCF_040412425.1. NCBI lineage: Eukaryota > Metazoa > Arthropoda > Malacostraca > Decapoda > Palaemonidae > Macrobrachium > Macrobrachium rosenbergii. The sequence goes on from NC_089743.1 coordinate 92,185,715, forward strand.
ACTGTCAGAGCTTAGGCTAAGTAGTTGCCAACGAGTCGAAATTGGCCACTTCTGGTTCCATACTGAAGTTTGATTTATGAAACTTAATTAATTTTATTGGATAACCTTTTGTACTTGTATACGTACTTTACAAGTATGTAAAACAGTTATATCGCAGTTCACTTTGTGGTGAACCAAAGTTGATGTATCATGATTTAAACGTCTTATGATTATGTGTCAAGTTCGAACCCTAATAAACTTCTTTTTCAACAATACACTTGTACCAAGAAGCAAGAGGCATTTTACACTTGGTAGTCTTACGTGTTGTCAGTAGTACGTCTAAGTCACGATGTAATGGAATAAGTGTTGTTCATCAGAGGTCTAATACAAGGAGCTGTATATTACAACTGTTTTTCGTGGCTATAAGCCTTTAGTTTTTGTGATATACCAGACAAGAGTTTAAAAAAAAACTGTGCTGTAAAACACAGTTGCGCTATTATTTCAAATAGAGCATTAAGTACTATATCCGTAAAATGTCACACTAGGTTTATGGCAGCTTCTGAAAACAAGAGCAGTGGCTTCAAATCTTATACCTTTTGAATACATCAAGTTTTAGTAGCGGTTTTTTTTTAATAAGTTGGGCTTATTTGTTTTTTTTTTTACTTTGGATTATACTTTTTTAAAAGCTTTTTGTTATAGCAAATGTTGGATACTGTTGTTACTGCGTTTCAGGTCGTCATAAAACGTGTTTGTATATCTTAATTCTAAGTAATATTTTAGAAAAAGCGAAACACCAATTGACCATTCCTGCTCAGTCACTCACTTCCCATTTTTCATGCTTGGAAACAATGGCTTGTCATTCATCGCGTGAGTGTGTTTCAACTCACTTCACCAAAGTAGCTGCTACGCATCGATTGTTTTTATTTTTAAAGTTAGTTATCAGTAACCTCCATTAACAAAGCCGCTTACTTAACGTAGGATAAAGGTTGATCTGTAGACTGCCTTTATTTGAAGCATTCCAGCAACGTAACTTCTGTCTGCGACTTCTAGACTGTTTTCATATCAAAGTTTTGAATTGCGCAGTGTGAATTGCATTGACGTTTAAGTAGTCGCAATCATTGTGATGAGTTAAGGACTTAACGACAACTTATTGATAACTGTTGCACATGACGACAACCTTATATACATTTTGGATCCGCTCCCAAGCAAAACATTTCTTAATAGATAAGTCTTGATATTTCTGCGGGTGTGTTTAGTCTCCATGGCTGTTTAATATTTTTATGGCTAGGTTATTGCCAGAATTGAGAGGAGTGGCGATCATTATTATTGCGCAAAAGAAAAAAAAAAATCTGAGAACAGTATTCGTGCATATTTTTTTTTCTAACGGACTAGTACCACATATTCCTGGCCGTTATATTATACTCCGTTTTATTCAGGTTGGTAGGCAATAACTTACGTAGGTTGTAAAGAAGTTCACAGTTTATAACCACTAATTTTTAATAGGCCTTGAGTTCTTGAGAAAGTTCTTCAATTTCTGCTGCTTGCTGGACAGACATTAGCTCCCAAAGAGGCACCTTCTTTTTTTCGTTAGGGACAAACAAACTTATAAAATAAAACCTTGAAATCAAGCAGTAAATTCTTATCAAGGTCTGGCACGATCACTGGCCTTCCATGATTTATGCTTATGGGCAAACATAAAGCAGACTGGTTCAGTGCAGTGCCAAATATAACGGAGTAAGGCCACCTCACACAGTTGTAAGAACGTACAGGCCTGAAATGCTACACGCCTTAAGTAGCTAAGAAATACTAAGTAGCAAAGTAACACATTCATAAAGGAATACAAGAACGGATATGAGATATACGTAAAAAGAGCCGAGTAAACAAGCAGTTAAAGTGTAATGAAGAGATAAATAAATAAAGAGAATTTTTTATGAGTCTAATCCCACAGCAGCTGCTGCGCAGCAGATCATGCCCCAAGGAAAAATCAGGACACAGCAATTGCTTGATTTTATTATGGGATCAAGATAGTTCGCACAAACTGAACAGGAGAAATCTGATTTGATTACAATCACGAGTGCTGTTAAAACGAAGTATTTTATTCTACCATATTCATGCGGATGTTTTCTGTTTATTTCTTTTGGTTTTAGACAGTGTACGTATTCATTTTCAGTGATGTTACTGCTTGAATGCTCTTTCCATAAGAGAAAAGAATAAAAACAAATACAGCAAATGGAGTGAAAAGATTCGAGAGATTTTTCTCCCGTCTGGAGCCCCATGAACTGGTCGCCCAGATTTGGTCCTGCTCCGATAGGGCTCTCGATGTATCAAACTACTGACAACATAGGTTCCGTGATTTGCTTTTCATTTCTCTCAAACTCTGGTGTCTAAGACGGTTGCATATTTATTTGTCCGACTATTTGTTTTGTGTTCCTTACGAACTGGAGCTTGTTTGAGATGATCAGCTTGTCTGTTGGGAGGTGCGTTCCTTGTCGTCCTTGGTATTTTTTTTTTTTTACTCGTGTGTTACAGCCTTTCGTTCTCAGTTTTTCTTTCAGCATCAAGTCATTGCGTAGAAACTTCCACGACATTAGCCACTTCCTACGCCTACACAGAAAGCTCACCAGCAGCGCATTGAATCTCTCTAGAGTCTAGACACACTGCTCCACTCCCTCTTCCCTCATAACACTCCTGAACCATACACTTTTCACCAAGCTGTGGTACTACATTCTTTCAATATGGCCGAACAGGTGAGAAGTTTTGCCTGTGCTAACGTTTTTACTCTTCCATATTTCTCATCATTTGTCAGATTGTTCAGCCATTCTTATACTACAATACTAAGCAGACAGTTCATCTCGGCAGCTTCAACCGTTTATTTCATTTTTATTTAAGATCTGATGCCAACGATAGTTGGCTCAATAATCCATTCGTACATCGGCTTCCATAGGCTCTCCAATTCTCTTCCCAATCTTTTGTCTGCACCCTGCTGCCTTCCTTGTTTTCTTCAGAGCTAAGACTCGCCTGTTCTCTTACACCACCATCATTCGTTATTTGTGTTTACTCTCAGGTACCTAACAGAATCTACTGCTTCGATTCTTGCACCAACCACTTAACATTCATTGCTTCCCTCAAAACGTTTTTCTTGTTCACATTATTCTAAACGTTCTCCTCTTGCAAATGCTGTCAAACGCTTTCATACAGCTCTCTCTCTCTCTCTCTCTCTCTCTCTCTCTCTCTCTCTCTCTCTCTCTCTCTCTCTCTCTCTCTCTCTCTATATACATATATATATATATATATATATATATATATATATATATATATATATATAGTATGTATATATATATATATATATATATATATATATATATATATATATATAAGTATAAGGGAGACTACCTGGCGTCTCGTAAATTCAGTGTAAGAAAGATTTCTTATTATATTTTAAATCTTAGAGAGAAAAAAAAAAAGATTGTAAAATGTATCTTGAGACTCACTGAGGAAATAAAATTTTCTATGACATGTTTAGACTCAAGAAGATTCTTTATTGCAAATTGAACTTCGAAGTAAAAAAAAAATTGATTCTTGAGACACAGAACAACACAGAAATTGCTTATTAGATCTTGAGCATAGAGGAAAATGCAATATACCCTCAGAAAAACTGTTGTTTATAGTTTTGATTCCCAGAACCAAGGGGGATGATGGCATATTTCATCTTTGAAACTCGGGCCGAAAATGTGTTTTCGTTTTATCTTGGACCTCAGTCCGGAAAGGAGATTGATAACATTTTCCAACGAAAATGAGATCGTATTTTGTACCTCTATTGTACCTTCCAGCAACGAGGAGACTGCGTATAGCGTCTCCTAACAACGTGAACGCCAAGGAGATTGCACACTCAGACGTTGAATAGAACTTTTGTACTCGTCTGGAATTTTCCCGTGTTTCTTTTTGTTCAAGAGTAGTTAGATTGCGGTTATCATTGTAAGTCCCTTTCTCCGGTTGTAGTAAGATTCCTGTTGTGGAGAAACTGACCATTTTCAAATTGTTGTTGTTTTTCACTAGTAGAAAGTCGTAAGTAGGAAATTGACTTCCCATCAAAGGAGCTGTTTTTTGATGCAGCCATGACTGTCCTTTTCTCACGCAATAGGCATGCGTGGGCGCACGTACACATTACATATATATATATATATATATATATATATATATATATATATATATATATATATATATATATATATATATATATATATATAAGCAAAGGCACAACCATGGCAGGAGGCGAACACGAAGCCGTGGACAGTGATTCTCACAATGAAACACTGCGGGGGTTTAATAATAGAGTTGGCCAGTTGTTAAAACCGGAGGCTGAGAAGGTGGAAGGAATGAATGGAGTGTAGGAGTCAAACTGATGGCTAAGGCAGGCTCCTCACTCCCACACAATCCCACTCAGTCCCACCACACGCCACATAGCGGCGGGGAGCAATGGTCTATGTGTGTGTTTGTGCGTGTGTGTGCTGGTGTTTTCGCGTTTCCGTGTGATTGATTGGGTTGAATATGTAGTTTGAAATGCGTGTGTGTTAGTGTGTGTGTTTTTGGGTATGTTGGTTTTGCCTGGACTGACTGGATGTGGTTAGTGTTGAATGTATGTGTAGGCCTATATGTGTGCTTGCAATTAAAGTTGGCATGAAGTATACGAGGTGTGTGCTTCCGCTATGCATATAGCCTGTGTGTGGTTTGCGTGTACTTATAGTAAGTGCATTCTATACAACATGGAGAGAGAGAGAGAGAGAGAGAGAGAGAGAGAGAGAGAGAGAGAGAGGCTTTTTCTGTCGGCACAAAAGAAGGGAGCACTTTGATAATTGTATAAGGGAATGAATCGCTTAGATAAACGCGGCAAGTCCTCAGACACTTTTTGCATAAATGAATGTATTCATAAGCGACTTTCAGTTTATTCCATATGAGAGTCACAATTCGTAATGAGTGCGCGAAGGACCTTAAGACATAATATTTTGTTGTTTGACTCTCATCTCCATATTCACGTATACCTCTTTGTGCCGAAACATATTCTTGTATTTTTGTTGATTCATTTCCGCGTTCATCTGATGGAATATCTTTTTAGGTCGTTCGATGCAACGGACGTGAAAATCTCTCTGAAGGATAAGTGTCAGTTTGTTTGTCGTACAGTAGTATGTATGTAATGGGAGCACTTACTATGGGTGGAATTTTTACAACGATAGTGTCAGCAAAGAATGTACTTATTATCACATCCTCTATACCCATTAATAGGAGCACTTACTCTGGGTGGAATTTTTACAGCGATAGTGTCAGCAAAGTATTTACTTATTACCACATCCGCTATACCCATTAATAGCACTTACTCTGGGTGGAATTTTTACATCGACAGTGTCAGCAAAGAATGTACTTATTATCACATCCTCTATACCCATTAATAGGAGCACTTACTCTGGGTGGAATTTTTACAACGAGTGTCAGCAAAGATAAAGTTGCAAAAGCAAACGGAGCATTTAGAAAAGTAAATGGGAGTAATCTGTTACAAAGAGAATAAATGATTCAAGCTTGCAATCAATTGGTCGTTCTCCGTATTCAATTTCCCATTAGGTAAACTAAATCTTGATGATAAATTTATGCAGTTATTCCGTTGCTGCTGGCTGCATTCGAAATGCTATTGCTTTAAAAACGTCTCATATTCTGCAGCCCAGAAAACTCGATATTATCCATAAAATTTCTGTTTCAAAAGATCTTGTCTTAAGAAGGATGTCCTTAAAGAAGGGATGCTATTTATTTCGCAACTGTTACAGTAAGTCAAGATTTTATCAAGAATGAGATGTTTCTTTGCACCTGTTGTGGCGGTTCTTGAGCTCATAGCATTTGCTTTTCTATCTGTGGTAGCATCTAATAATAATAATAATAATAATAATAATAATAATCAGGAAACTCTGACTTACGGACGCCGCTCGGAACACACAAATCAATCCACGAATTCATTTGCTTTTCTATCTATGGTAGCATCTTAGCCAATAATATAATAATAATAATAATAATAATAATAATAATCAAGAAACTCTTGTCTTATGGACGCCACTCGGAACATGAAAATCAATCCACGAATTCCCGTCCAGTGATGACATTTCCTCCCGCGTTCCGCGAAGTGTTCTATGGGCTACTCTCAGAAAGGCCTGCGCAAGTGGAGATCTCCCTGCCCGTGAGAGAGACTGAACTGGGCCTCAGAACAGAGTTGGTACAGTAACGCGACACCGTGCAATTAGGCACTTAATAACTCATAATTCTGTTTTCGCCCATTAGCTGGTGCGCGTTTTTTCCTTCGACGGCACGACAGCTGTCGCCCGTCCTCTGCTGAGAAGGCTAATTTATTTTAAAAAGACAAGAGCGCTCTTACATATATTAAATGGCCGGCATTTAGATCTGATGGTTCTCATGCTGTTTAGCACATGCTGCTATTTAAGTCAATAAAAAAAAAGTGGTCGTTGAATTGGTGTCTCCATTGAGGCTCAGTGCTTCAGGCGGGCCAGTGAATCAGCATTGTGTCGTCGTCATAAGTGACATTCTGCTATCCGGAATTGATGAGGATTAAATAAGACGATTGTGTCAAGATTATGGTATCTGTTACGTGTCGCGGAAGAGAGCGAAAGGTCTTCTATGCTTCGTACTCTCTTAATGCACTTGGATATCGAAGTTAGTCGTGTTTACAATCATATCACACACACAAGTGATAAACCCTTCTGTTTTCATAAGTGTTTTGGGATGAATATGCGTGTCCTTAGCCCTCTTCCTGCTCTGCTAGTTACCATTATTATTATTTTTTTTTTATTGTTGGTGTTATTATTAGATTATGAAGTAGAATCTGTCCGTCAGTCTACTCACTGTGAATTACTATTTTGTTACATTCATCTAACCCACTAGTAATATTTTATTATTATTATTATTGTGGTCTATCACAGTCATCCTATTCGACTGGGTGGTTTTTATAGTGTGGGGTTCTGGGCTTCATCCTGCCTCCTTAGGAGTCCATCACTTTTCTCACTATGTGCGCTGTTTCTAGTAGCACACTCTTCTGCATGAGCCCTGGAGCTACTTCGGCATCTGGTTTTTCCAGATTCCTCTTCAGGGATCTTGGGATCGTGCCTCGTGTTCCTGTGATTATGGGTACAATTTCCACTGGCATATTCCATATCCTTCTTATTTCGATTTTCAGGTCTTGGTACTTATCCATTTTTTCTCTTTCTTTCTCATCTACTCTGGTGTCCCATGGTATTGCGACGTCAATGTGTGATACTTTCTTCTTGATAATAATAATAATAATAATAATAATAATAATAATAATAATAATAATAATAATAATAATAATAATAATAATAATTAGGTCTTTCTCCTCTAGATCGAGAACGGGATATGCTGTATGTCAGGTCCACAGTAATATTCAGTGGTGAATTCTTGTTGATTTTATAATAATAATAATAATAATAATAATAATAATAATAATATTATTATTATTATTATTATTATTATTATTATTATTATTATTATTATTATTATTATTATTATTATTATTATCAGCAGTGTTTGAGTATAGCTGTTCAATCTTAAGTTTCATCTAACTGCATTTTTGTTTTGCCTATGTTATGTCTGCGTTCTTTATATGTACATGGCCTTGAATTCAAACTCAGTACAGTATTATTATTATTATTATTGTTATTATTATTATTATTATTATTATTATTATTATTATTATTATTATTATTATTATTATTATTGAACAAACAGCTGGAATCACACAAAGCAACAGATTAAAAAGAAAAATCTCCCCGAGAAGATTTCTTGGGTGAAGAATCATCAGTATCCGTCAAGGGCAATAAAAAATCTTCAAAAAAAAAAAAAAAAAACTTGACCTCATTCTGATTCCGGTCTTCTGTCGACCGCCAGTGATAAGTCATCTTCCTGGAGCCAAATTCGACCTAGACCTTTGGTTTTTTTGTGTTCGTTTTCCTGTGTGTGCCCGTGTGTCCGTCTTTCGGTGAGAGAGAGAGAGAGAGAGAAGAAAGGAGGCATACCACGTCACGTTGAATACCGTCATCCCATAATGATAAAACAAATTAAGTGATATTTCCCCCACCACCACCACCGCCCCCGCACCCGCCTGCCCACTCCGTTGTGAAACCTTTTATCTGAGACTTCTTAATCTTAGCTTAGCTTCCGTGTTTGAAGGGATGGGTCTTTATTTTTAATTTTTTTTTTTGCTTGTTTTTCTTTTTGAGTCATCGTTTGCAATACCGATGTATATCTCTTACGCATATCCTCTTCAAAATGCTTCGGATATTCTTTCCTCGATATTTCTTCTATGCGTTTTCGATATTCGCCTCGTATCTTCATTTCTGAATTCTCTTTACACGGCGCCATGTATTGAATTAATCCTCCTATCCAATAATTAAAGTAGAAATGAAAGAAAGAACTCCTAATACCAGCAAAATAAAATAATTTGCGAGATATCTCAGTTTTTTGTTAGATTACAATCAGGCCTTCTTGTTGTGTAGCGTTTTATATTTAGCCAGGGCCATTTTCGCCCTATTTCCTCTTTTTCTTTTTTTCTTTTTGCCCTACTTAAGCAGATCAGTGTCAGGTCGTTGTGTTAATCCGGTAACTGGCTACAGAAATGTCCTTCCGCTACGCCACCCGTCCCTTTTTTTTTTTTAATAGTTCTGATCTTTATTTGGTCCTTGATGATGCAGAGAGAGAGAGAGAGAGAGAGAGAGAGAGGTTGTGCTGTTCTCAGCAATTTGATAAATCCTCTGTGTCTTTAGGTCAATTGTATTTTTGTATCCACATACATTTATCACGCAGCATACTTTTGTCAATGGGCGCGGCATTTGGCCTCAAGTGCAGGCTCTCTCTCTCTCTCTCTCTCTCTCTCTCTCTCTCTCTCTCTCTCTCTCTCCCCCAAATGTGTCTAGTACAGAAAGATGAGGCGACAACACCAGGAGACGTGACGCATTCACAGTAAATCCTCAAATAACATGATCGAAAGAAAACACAAGTGCCCTGAGTGGCTATCAGATTTATCAGATGGTTATGCCATTTTTCTCTCCGTTCTTTTGTTATATTTAGATTTATTTAGATTTCTCTCTCTCTCTTGCGTTCGCACTAGTGACCCCATCTCATTTAGGACCTGTCTCACTTGGCTGGACAAAAAAAAAAAAAAAGATACCAATCAAAATAATTGGAGACGCAGTCTGGTCGAAAGAATGAGGTTTGAATACATTACGAAGAAATCATTGATTATAGTTATTACTCAGTGTGCAGGCATTTAAACAGATTGAGGCTAAGTGTCCATTAACCTGAAAAGCACGCTTCTGCAGTTATAGATGCGTGAAGGAAAATGAAGTATAAAACAGAAAGATTAAGATAGCAGTAAAGAAAGGTTAGCCAGCACGCTGGTAAATGTGCAGATACATTAGCAGCAATAAATGTGAGGCTGAAATCTTTAAGACACTGATACAGGCCTACAAATTATGAGCTTCTGCATCGTTAAGACGACCAGAGGAACTGCTCTGTGACTTGACAGTTTGTGAGTGAAGGAATTACAAAAACTCTGGCACCTCGGGATGCCGACTACTCTGGGGCAGGCATTGAAAGTGACATTGAAACTCCTTGCTGAAACTGTTTTGTACATGACCGAACAGGATATCTTCCGACAATGACCAAAGTCATAATTACCATTGCTGGGAAAAAGGACGACACCGCTCAGAGCACTTTATGTCTCGGGGATAAAATGAATGTTGTTTGCGAGTGATTAAAGAATGAATCATATATTAGGTTAACATGTTATAATGTAACATATAATGGGGTTGTAATGCTGCGTCTGACTTCAATAGTTGAACTTGAAGGTTTGATGTCTTATTACCTATTTCGGAATTTATTTGTATTAGGATATTGGCACCTTCTTTGAGGGATGGAGATCCTTGGAAGTTTGTTATAAGACATCCTTGGGGATTTCTTTTTTTATTAGAGATTCCTGGATATTCGTCTACTGTTTGGGATCTGTAGAAGTTTGTGTGTTAAGGGAGAACACCGGGTATTCGTGTGTTATAGGATATCCTAAGAAATTTATGCGATATGGGATTTTCTGGGACATTATTGCAGTATAGAAGACTGTAGGGGGTTAATGTCGTCAGTGCACCTCACGAGATGCACTGTAGCCATTACTTTTGCACCGTCCCTTCGGCCCCTAGCTGCAACCCATTTCATTCCTTTTCCTGTACCTCCGTTCATATTCTCTTTCTTCCATCTTACTTTCCACCCTCTCCTGACAATTGTTTTGTGAGGTCCAGAGTACTCTCAGGAAACAGATCCAGCGCTTGTGATTCAAACGATCTTTTATGCATTTTTCAGAAGATACTTTATGTCCTTGTCAGAACCGCAATTACTAATGTATGTAAGGCATTGCAAGCTTTCCAACCATATGTATTTGAAATCTGTTCCTAAATTGTATGTAGAATTGTTAACCATTCTTCAGGTGTGAGAAAACACATCTGTCTTCTCTTAATGTGATTTACTGACACAAAATCTCTGACCCGTCAGAGATTTTGTGTCAGTAAATCAGAATACCTTAAATCTGCCTCTATACTCACTGCCTTGTTATAGTTTCATAGTGCAAGTGCAAGTGCAAGGTTTTCCTCCCGTTACACCTTTCAAATCTTTTAGTGTCAGTTTCCGTTTCAGTGCTGAATGACCTCGTAAGTCCCAGCACTTGGTCTTTGACCTAAATTCTATATTCTGTTCTGTTCTGCATTATAGGAGATCCTTGGAAATTCATCTTCTACTGGATTCTTGGAGATTAGTGCATTGTAGGAGATCCTTGGACACTCATTATGGATCCTTGGAAATTAGTGCATTACAGGAGATCCTTGGAAATTCATCTTCTACTGGATTCTTGGAGATTAGCGCATTGTAGGAGATCCTTGGACATTCATTATGGATCCTTGGAAATTAGTGCATTATAGGAGATCCCTGGAAATTTATTCATGAGAAATCCCTGGACATTCGTCTGTTCAGAGATCCGTGGAATCTGTTTGTTACTGGAGTTCCATCCACGTTCGTCTGTTATGGAATATAACTGGGAATCTGTTTATGGAATTTCCATGAACACTCGTCTGTTACAGGGAGTCATCGGATTTTTATTTTGTTATGGATCATTGCGCCTTCGTCCGTTATCGGAAATCCTTTGGAAGTTTATTTGTTGTGGGGGATCCATGAAGATCTCTGGGAGTTCATTGCTTTATGGGAGACCCTTGGACATTTATTTGATATGGGAGATCCTTGGACATTTATTTGTTATGGGAGATCCTTGGACATTTATTTGTTATGGGAGATCCTTGGATATTTATTTGGCATGGGAGATCCTTAGACATTTATTTGATATGGGAAATCCTTGGACATATATTTGATATGGGAGATCCTTGGACATTTATTTGTTATGGGAGATCCTTGGACATTTATTCGATATGGGAGATCCTTGGACATTTATTTGTTATGGGAGATCCTTGGACATATGTTTGATATGGGAAATCCTTGGACATTTATTTTGATATGGGAAATCCTTGGACATTTATTTTGATATGGTAGATCCTTGGACATTTATTTGATATGGGAAATCCTTGGACATTTATTTGATTTGGGAGATCCTTGGACATTCATTTGATATGGGAGACCCTTGGACATATATTTGATATGGGACATCCTTGGAACTTTATCTGCTATGGGATTTCAGTGAAGAATCGTCCATTAAAGGAGTTAATTGAAAATTTACTTAGGTAAGAATCTTCGACATTTATCCATTGTAGTTCCTTGGAAATAGCCATATTTTTAAAGATAATTTGGAATTTATCAGTGGCTGGAGATCCTTCAAAAGTTGCCCTTAGTTGGAAATCTTTGAAACTTTTCTGTTATTTGAAATCCACGAAAGTTGCTTTTTGAAATCCACGAAAGTTGCTTATTGTTGGAGATCCTTCAGAATATTTTTGTCAGTGATGTTTGCAAATTGGACCCACCTTGAGTTCCTAGCATCTTTGTCCTACGCTGTTGTGGATCTCTGAAAATGTTTTTGGTGTTGAAAATCCTTGGTAATTTGTTCGTTGTTTGAGTCCCTTGATTTTCCATGAATTCTACTGCCTTGAGATAAATGCTGCTCTCCTAGATAGGACGAAAAATGCAATCCTGATCCTCATTTTCTCCTTTGTTCTTATGCAAAACAAAACTGAAAGATTTCGTGAATATACCAAGAGATGAACAGACGCGTGTTCAGACAACAACGAACGTGGGCTCGGCGGACCGACAATGTCATTATCAAGCCACTCTTGCCAAAATCGTCACGCTCGACAGGAGCCAGATATCAAATTCTGTCTCGGCAATATGTGTAAGGTTGTCCAATTTGTTTTAGAAAAATAAACTTAACGTGACTGTGAAAACTTCGCCACTCACGACATTCAACTTCGGACGTGGGTGTCGCATCCTAGTGGCTTTTTCGAAGTCGTCAGTTCTGTTTTTCGTATTCGGGTGAACTGCTGAAAGTAAGTATAACGATAGTTTGGATAAGCGTACTTGAAGGCTGTATAGCGCTCTGCCAGAATGCCACTGTGCGCGAGATATGTTGGTCACATTCACAAGGCTTTATGGAGTCGAGAAGCCTGTTGTGGTCGTTTGTAAACACTGCCGATTTGTGGACTGCATTATTATTATTATGTTATTATTATTAAATGTAAAATTAAATTCATAATAATAATAATAGTTTGGAAAAGGGGAAAGGCGGTCTTGTATTCAGTTATTTCCTGCATTAACCGTCAAATCGGCCTGTTGCTAGGATTAACTATAAGTTGCTTGTGATGAAAAAGTTGTGATAGCTGCGTCATTCATTATCTTGAAGTTGGAAGGAGATTATCAGATTTTTTCTCTAGGGACAGAACAAGGCAGGGGAATCTTTCTCAACTTTACTTTTCCTTTCGCTGTTGGACAAAGGAATCGGGTTTATTTTTCTAGTGAGTGCGTTTCACGATGAGATTTTTCTCTTGAGGGTATATTTTGTAATCGAAATCTTTCCCTTTAGATTAACAACAGTGACTAGGGTCTTGCTCTTGAAGTTTCACAGCTAGCAAGTATTCTTCTTGAGGCTGCACATAGTAATTAGAATTTCCCTGAGAAGATTAACAAACCTGTCACAGTCTTCTCCCATCAACAAAGTCTTGGCATGCATTGTATGACCGGAATCTTTGTTTTTGTACGACTTAAATCCTTCATTTGGGATTCTGTTCCGCGATCAATATACTTCTCTTGAAATGGAATCTCTGATCAAATCTTTCTTTTGAAGTACATTCCACGATGAAAATCTTTTCCTGAGATTCCATATAGTTATCAAACCTGGCCTAACACATCTGTGCTTAAAATGTTCTTCCCTGATGAAATTCGTTCACTTGATGTTATACGGTAACTAAATTTTTCCCCCTCGATGCTACGTTCCTTGATCCAAATCTTTCTTTCTCTAGGTAAACGGGATGATACAAATTTATGTTTTGAGATTACAGCCAGGGGTCCAAGAACGAACCGCCGAGGCGGGGAACTTGTTGGCACAGTCATTCTACTCATGTGGTCTTTTAAGCAACAACAATTTTGTTTTCGTTGTTTTCTTAGGAGCAGAACACCATGTTGTTTTGGAGTGCGAGATCTTGTAACAAATCCCGCAGAATCGACTTGAAAAGAGAATGAAACCCGGATACGTTCGTGATAAGAGCATCCCGATATCTCGGTGTTTGTAAATTGTTCTCCCAAAGTAATGACATTAGTAAAGGTATTGGTGTAAATTAGAATTAATATTATCATTATTATTACTAGTTATTATTACATTTATCTAGTTATAGACAAATGAAAGGCAAGGGATTTATGACCTGGGTGTATATATATAGGTTCGATCCCAACGTGATTTGTGTACTGAAAGGGGGAACTCGAATGAAATAAGGTAGCTCCTTTATGACCTGTTGAGCAACTAGCATATACATCCTCAAATAATCTATAATTTTAATTTCATATAGACTTGTATATATATATATATATATAATTTTAGTGTGATTTTCATTGAAGGCTCTCCTCTTGAACAACTAGCATATACATCCTTCCCCAAATTCATATCAGATCTGTAGTTTGTTCAAATGCACGTTAAGAGCAAACTGAAAATCATAATTTTCACTTACGCAACTGAAACCTACGCTTTACAGGAATATTCTTTTGTTCGTGAAGCCCTTGTGCAGCTTGGAAGTGCAAGACATAATGAACTAACTCCTCGAAATCACTGACAGTCAGTTAAAGGCGATATTTAACACGTCTTAAGTGTAAAGACTAGATTATCAACGAGGATGCCTTGTGAGTCATATCGCACACATTTCCTCCCAATGCTCCCGCTGACACTGTATATGAGACTGTACTCTCCCCAGCAAATGTTTTGTCGAAACCCGATCTCTTCTTTATAAAGTTCAAGACCTTTAACGTTCTCAAAATAAACAGACACAGTATTCTAGTCTTTGCTCAAAACATGCGCGGACAACACAGTCAGGGAAGAATTCCTCCTAATTGTCATGTACTTTCCTCGATGCTGCGGGGGATTACTTTTGCCTTTTTTTCATTACGAACGAGATACGAGACGCAATGGGGATGGGTTTCAGTTTGGGATTTAGTTTTCCCTGGAGCCTGAAGGTGAAAATGGATGATGATTGGAAGGTAATACGGGATGGGACACAACGAAAAATTTCAATGTCGTGCTTATATTCCTAATCATATCTATTTCATTGTCAATGTATTTTTCTGTACACACTTTATTTAAATCCACTGCTAGTTCTATGAAAGGAAGATAAATCAATACCATGTTTTCAAGCAGCTAATATTTGAATTTTGCGCGGCTTGTTACCACACAAATTAATATTTTTTGTGCTTACTTACACACACACACACACATATATATATATATATATATATATATATATATATATATATATATATATATATATATATATATATATATATATATATATATATATATATATATATATATATATATATATATATATATATATATATGATTCTTGCTAACACCGAGGGACTGCAGAAAGCAGGATGTTGGAGAATTTTGGCATACTGATGCTATGCTTTCAGTGAAAATATTTTTGTTTTCACTGGATCCAACCTCACATTTTTAAGTTAATAGCGCCTTTTTTCCTCATTTCTCTCTGGCTGTTTTGCAAGTAAAGAGCGCGCAATAAGAGCTTGCAGTTATCTGTCTATTTATGTGTCACTGAGATAGACGTATATGTATGTATTTTTCTTATTTTTCTTCTGATTTTTGTGACGATCATTCCGCTGAAAAGATATATTCTCCTAAACAGTTTAATCTCTTACACCATGTGGCGATGAGTGTTCGTTCGAAAACTGTGATGGTTACGAAGTTACTAAACTAAATCTTGTATTACTTTTGTTACGGTCTGTCCTACTCACTGTTGGTCTATATATTTCAAAGATATTCTTAGTGGGAAGTATTCTGTGAAACTTGTCCATCTAATTTCATTTTTATACACAAGTTGTAAATAATATATTAGAGTATGTACATGAACCCTTACATGTTTCATTATACACATGCACGCACACATGTATATATATACTAGCTGACCAACCCGACGCTGCCTGGGAAAACTGTCAGTCTACGTGTTTGTCCCCTTTAACCAGACATTACTGTGCTGTCTGTCCCTTTTAACCAGATGTTACTGTGCTGTCTATCCCTTTTATCTAGGTATTACTGTGGTGACTGTCCCTTTTATCCAGGTATTACTGTGGTGACTGTCCCCTTTATCCAGGTATTACTGTGGTGACTGTCCCCTTTATCCAGGTATTGCTGTGGTGACTGTCCCCTTTATCCAGGTATTGCTGTGGTGACTGTCCCCTTTATCCAGGTATTGCTGTGGTGACTGTCCCTTTTATCCAGGTATTACTGTGGAGACTGTCCCCTTTATCCAGGTATTGCTGTGGTGACTGTCCCCTTTATCCAGGTATTGCTGTGGTGACTGTCCCCTTTATCCAGGTATTGCTGTGGTGACTGTCCCCTTTATCTAGGTATTATTGTGCTGTCTGACACCTTTAACCAGGTATTACTGTGATGACTGTCCTGTTTATCTAGATATTACTAAGCTGTCTGTCCCCTTTAACCAGGTTTTATTGTGCTGTCTGTCCCATTTAACCAGGTATTACTAAGCTGTCTGTCCCTTTTATCCGGGCATTACTGTTGTGACTGTCCCCTTTATCCAGGTATTACTGTTGTGACTGTCTCTTGTGTCTAGGCATTACTGTGGTGACTGTCCCTTTTATCTAGGTATTACTGTGGCGACTGTCCCCTTTATCCTGGTATTACTGTTGTGACTGTCCCCTTTATCCAGGTATTGCTCTGGTGACTGTCCCGTTTATCCAGGTATTGCTCTGGTGACTGTCCCCCATTATCCAGGTATTGCTCTGGTGACTGTCCCCTTTATCCAGGTATTGCTCTGGTGACTGTCCCCTTTATCCAGGTAATGCTCTGGTGACTGTCCCCTTTATCCAGGTATTGCTCTGGTGACTGTCCCGTTTATCCAGGTATTGCTCTGGTGACTGTCCCCTTTATCCAGGTATTGCTCTGGTGACTGTCCCCTTTATCCAGGTATTACTGTTGTGACTGTCACCTTTCATCCAGGTATTACTGTGGCGACTGTTCCTTTATATCCAGGCATTACTGTGGTGGTACGGGTTTGAAACCCACCTTATTATCTAAGATGGGTCAAATGATGGCTACATGGCCAAATTTCGTCTAGATAGGTCAAGCGGTTCGGATTTTTTTTAGCACAGGCAAACATACAAACATTCACTTATAATATATATATGTGTGTATATATGTGTGTGTGTGAGAGAGAGAGAGAGAGAGAGAGAGAGAGAGAGAGAGAGAGAGAGAGAGAGAGAGAGAGAGAGAGAGAGAAACTGACGAAAATGTAGATAAAGCGAAAAAAATGAATAATAGTGTCATATCAAATAGGGTGTATGAACCCTGCATGATTCTTCAGAGAACCTTACGACGAAAGCATAAGAAGGGTATATATATATATATATATATATATATATATATATATATATATATATATATATATATATATATATATATATATATATGAAACATATTCACGTAGGACAGATTTCAGGATATGGTCCCAGAGAGGTCAGGGCTGAAGCTATTCATGTGTGATTGTCACTTCCTTCTGGAGAGACGCTCAGTCAAGATCTTATCCACGAAATCCGGCATACGCGGACCATATTCAAGGCTAGGCGGAATCTTCAACATTTCACTCGCGCAGCTCTGATCGATATTGGTTTACACCGAGATTTGCATAACACTAAAACTGAGTACTCATCAGTTCTGGGGCTGTCAGTAATGTTCAGTTTTTATTTTAAACTTTTCCATTTATAACTTTGGTATTCCTTCAGCATAAACGCGCGTATGAAGGAAATTGCAGTATCCGGCACATGATTGAAATTATATCTAACCCCTTTTTTGAAACCGATCTCATATTGAATCGCCGGCCATGCGAACTGCATAAGTATAAGTAACATATAAAATATCGTTCAGTTTTGGATGCTTTATTATTTCAATTGTCATCTTTGAAACACAAATATGACTTCTTGCAAGGCTCCACAGCCCCCTGTGAAGTATCTTTTCAATTCAGCCCTTTCTGTGGCGTAAGTTGTTCAACAGAGTTGTACCCACTTGCTTTTGCGGGATGCGAAGATTGTGAGTTTAGTCATGGAATGTGTGGGATTCGCTTATTCTCTGCCTGTATTTATCCATGCAAAAGTGTATATAGTTTAACACACACACATACATATATCTAAGTGTTTGTGTGTATTTGTCTGTGTATGCATGCAAGTATCTACCAGCAGACAACATGAAACAAGCTCCGAAATTCTAATTTCTAAAATTTACAGTCAAGTAGTTCCAGTGGTTTTCGACCACATGCCACCATTGAAAAACTTTTTTTTAGGGAGATAGCAAATAATGAAGCTGATTAGAGTATTAGAGAGCTAGCTTACTGCTGTGAAGGAAAAAAGAGAGAAACTGAGAGATATTCAGAGTAAAATAGTTGTGGGCAGACCCATTTGATCTCAGAGCGCTGGTGAGGTTGCGGGAGGTATTGGCGGAAAACACAAAGTAGTCCCATTCACGAGAAATCATGGCTGTCTCTGCTGACCTAAACACTGAATAATGTACCCGGTGATTAGTCGAAGCTGGAGGCCGAGTGTGAGCGTGGTATACCCAGGGTGGGGCATGGCATTGGGCTTGCAACCCCAAGGCATAAAAAGACTGAAGTCACCTTACTCTAAACCAGACACCCAACCCAATCGGGAAAAGGAATATGTTGAAAAAAAAAAAAAGTTGAAAGAATAGCTTTTTTCCCACGACGAATACCAAACGCAAGACAGATTTCAATATACACTGTGTATTGCAATTAGATCTCTGCAGGAGCCTCGACAACAAACAATGAACAGGGAACAGTGAACCGAGGAGTGAAACAATGACATCACTAAAAGCGCGCTGGACGCCACAGTAAGACGAAGAGGAAGATGTTAAGGCCTGGCTCAAAGAACTAGTGTGCCGTGATTTAATGGCCGCTGTTTATGGCCTGGTACAAGCTTTTTCGACCGCGGTTACAAGGGCCTTGTAAATAGCCTGTTAGTTAGGCGGCGGCGCGTAACGAATCCGTTTAACACGCACGTTGACTCGGTGGAGAATGCGTGCTTGCAGAGACACTCGATTGACCACAGCAAAAGCAACCTGAATTTTTGAGCTGACGTTAGGTGCAGACATTTTCATTTGGAATTGTGGCTCTTTTTCCTTCTTCCGTCTAATCCTAAGCGGAATGGCGATTCGCGCTGAGTCTAAGTGAAGGCTGGATAGGTGTGACGGACATAACAAATGGGTCTCACACATCTTGGTCACAGATTATGTGGGTGCTCGACGTTGCTTCTCGCTGTCTCCCTTATTCTTTTCCGTTCGGGTTTGTTTCTTTCCTTCTTTCCTATGTCATCATTCACCAAGCGTCTGTTGTTTTCATTTTTAGTTTCTTTTTCCGATGATAATGGTTTCGTTCCCGTGCGGGAATGGTGGAGGAACAAAAGATTTCGCCAACGCTCACCACTTTTAGTGACTTGACGGCGTCTGTTTAGACTTATGTCTCGTCTGTGTCTGTCTCCCCCTACGATGGTCGACCAACAATCAGAAGTAGAATTCGCTTTAAGGTCAACGTGACTAAAAATCACAAATGTGCGCGTGATTTGTTTATCAGCCACAGGGAAAGTCGAAAAAGAAACGACAGAGTGCCGAGTGCTTTCGCCTGATTTCACGGGAGTACACTGCACTCTGTCACTTCTTTTTCAGCTTTTCCTTAGGCCAACGAATGCCCAGTGGATATTTTTTCAGGAATGCGTCTACACCCGAATACGACAATATACGACAATACTTTCGCTGTGAGTAGCAGCAGAGAGACGATAAGTTAAATTCCCAATCCACATGCGCAGTAAGCAAGAAAGATAGCTAGAGCAGTTCGAATATCTAAATTAGATTATCTCACGTCAATATACACATATTGCGGCGAAGAAACAGCCCTTCAGCTCATTAGATGCTTCTTGCGTCTGGCCTTCTGATAAGTCAAGGAATCTATAAAAAAATAGTAACAAAGACCCCACAGTACTATAGGCCTACGCTTGAACATTGAAGGCATCCCACGGCCAACAGTAATTCCACATCATTTCTGGCTTATACTAAGCTGTAATTTACTCTCCTCATTCAATTCCAGAGACTCATCCGCAAAAGGCATCATGTCTGAAAAGGCAAACCTAGCAAAAACCCATCCTAATAAGTCTGCTAAGTTGAGGGGTAATGGTAGGAACTGATAAGATGTAACTGCTGTTGTGACGGTCCTCTCTCTCTCTCTCTCTCTCTCTCTCTCTCTCTCTCTCTCTCTCTCTCTCTCTCTCAGACCGTGGGATTGGTTAACCTTGCCCAGAACTGGTAAGAGGAGCAGGTGTTGGAATAGCTGTTTGTTATGATGCTACTTAAGATTGTACAGGGTGTTCTGTTTATGGTAGCAGCGACGTTGATGACGGTGTTGTCAGCGGCTGCAACCTTGATAGCGCCATCTAGTGCTGTTTTTAGCGCCAATGCAGGGTTCCTCTAGCCAACGCTAATGAGTTCATTTTTTAGCCGCAATTTAGTCTATGCTGTTTTGAAGGCGTTAGCGATTAAATGCTGCGAGGTGTTGTGCTGACTGTCGTTCTTATTATAGAAAAACGGTGTTATTATCATTTCAAATTCCTAGTGTTCTTGTCAGTGATGTTTGTGTGATATTTGTTTGTTTCTTTGCCTCGCTTGTAATGTGTTTGTTAGTCCTTTGTTAATGAATGCAAAATGATTATTAAACCTCAAACTAACGTAAAAGAGGAATCTGTTTTAATTTTCGTGAAGGTCTGAAGCTTTTTTGGATACAAAATCTAGAGTAATCACCACCTCCTTACCCTATAAATAATTTGTATTCTTCCATGAGGTCATTCAGTGCTGAAACGGAAATTGACAGTAATAAGGTTTGAAAGGTGTAACGGGAAGAAAACTTCAAAGCAGTTTCACTATGAATCAGTTGTTAGGAGAGGGTGGAAAGTAAGATGAAGAAAGAGACTTTGAACAGTGGTATAGTAAATAATGAAAGGATTTGCAGCTAGGAGGAAAGGACTTTGCAAAGAACCTTAAGTAATGCCTACAAAACTGTGGTTATATTTCGAGTTATAAGACTAACTTGAATAAGAATTTAGACCATATCGTGACCACGAATATAGGGTCGCTTTCCGGTTCATAGCTGGCGAATTATATTTGAAAATAGAAGTTTGGTCAACAGTTTAACTCAGTCAATAAGTAGTTCCATAATTCATGGAAAATGTGTACAGTTCGGTTTTTTTCTGGGGAATACTGCAGTCTTTTTCATGATGCTGATGCCAGCTCAAGATCATTAATATTATTGAAATTTCAAGATGTATTGTAAGAGCAATTGACCTGATTCAGAATATTCTGCTGGAATCATTTGAATCAAGGGGATGGTTTACAATTGAGAGAGCATTATCATCATCGTATAAAAATCGGAACAGAGGAGAGTTATTTCCTAAAACGAACAAACGGAAGAGAGAGAGAGAGAGAGAGAGAGAGAGAGAGAGAGAGAGAGAGAGAGAGAGAGAGATAATGGTGATGATGGTAATCATAATGATTGATCGCGACTGGCTAAGTACCTGCCGTGTTCAGCGCGTGATATGATTTTGCCGATGAGTCTTCAGCTTGTCGATTCTTTCTGGCTCTGAGTGGAAAATAATGCTAGGCCAAAATGAACTGGGAGCTTTTAAAGGAGTCGAGACGTGATTCATTTGAAGCAAAAACATAGTGTATCCATCTTTCAGCACCTTCAAGGTGAAGGATAGTGGTTGGGGTCATTGGCTGTTTCAATGTACAGTTAAGGAAAGTTAATAATTTTGGTGCCGAGTTCATAAACACTGAAGTCGTCATTTTCATTCTGTAGAGCACCATTAGACGTTAGATAATGAACTCATTTGATCTTTCGTTATTAGGTTATACAGGCTGCGTGAGACTTTTATACTTTTTCTTGCGTTTTCTCGAACAGCACTACATCTCTTGCTGTCGATGCTTCCCGAATGTATAAGGAGATTACATGCGAAATATAAGGAAAATCATGTTTTATATAACGAAAATTCTTCGTTGCATTCTTCGGGCAAGTTTAAATGAAGCATATTTAATCTCACATTTTTAATACGGGTATTAGTGTCACTTGCATTGAGGTAAAATGATCTGTTGGAGACTATGTACGAATATTTGACTGTCTGCTACTTACCGATGCATTGCTTCTGGCTTTCCTGTATGTTTATGAATAATGACTCTGTTATCAGATGCCTCAATTCCCATCCATTTATGAGTAGAGAGAACAGCTTGGGCTGACGTTTAGCGCATGATGTGTCCAGTTAAGATTAAGGAAAGAAGTCACCGAAGGTTATTACTAGACAGATAAGTTCAGGAGAACGTTCACGCCAAGAAATTACCAAAGGTCAAGATAAGATAGGGCAGTTCGGGTAAACTTTCAACTTGTCAGTGTAAGAAGTCTCCAAAGGTAGACTGATTAGGGAAAGAAGTCGCCAAAGATTAAGATTAGACGGAATAGTTTGGATGGAGTATTTAGGGCAGGGAGTCACCAAAGGTTAGGATTTGCCTGAAAAAAAATTTTTTCTTTCCAATGTTTTCATTTTTGTATTGTAGCCATTTACCGAACCATGTTTTTGCATGCTGGAATATATTCATTACTTACTCTGATTTGAGTGTGAATGCATGTATCAGCTTGTAAGTGGAATTTTTTGTAAGTGCACGCATTACCGGGAGATAAACTCTCTAGCGCCTGGTATTACAGAATACATTTTTAGTGCACGCATTACCTGGGAGATAAACTTTCTACCATCTGGTACAACAGAATACATTTTTAGTGCACGCATTACCTGGGAGACAAACTTTCTAGCGTATGGTACTACAGAATACATTTTTAGTGCACGCATTACCTGGGAGGCAAACTTTCTAGCGTGTGGTACTACAGAATACATTTTTAGTGCACTCATTACCTGGGAGATAAACTTTCTAGCGCCTGGTATTACAGAGTACATTTTTAGTTAGCGTATGGTACTACAGAATACATTTATAGTGCACGCATTACCTGGGAGATAAACTTTCTAGCGTATGGTAATACAGAATACATTTTTTGTGAGATAATGTATATCTGAGATAGTAAGAAGTGGCGATAGCCTGGACATGCCCTGCACACAACACTGGGGCGACCAGAACGTGATAGTGTTAGCTAGACTTCCTACAGACATCAGAGGAGTTGGAAGACCATGATGATAATTACCTGGGATATACATTAATATGAATTGCACTGACGCCGTGTTTTAGTAGTTTACATAATACTTTATCAGTGGAAATATGCTAACTTATTAGCTAGCATCTGTACTTATTTATGGGTATATTGCTTTTCACTGACTTTCTGGCCTTACTGTGACTCATTGCCGATTACACCAAAGTTTGAGAGTCTGTTGCAAGTTCCAGTAGTACTTGGTGTTACTACAAGGCAGTTAGCCTTACACTCACCCATTCTCTTTCTTTTTTTCAGGATTTGGGAGACCTGCTTGAAGGTCTTGCACAGGAAGAGTGACTCCGCGAGCACTGAAGGTAATTGTTACGTTGTTTTATGTATATATATATATATATATATATATATATATATATATATATATATATATATATATATATATATATATAAGAAAGTGCTTATACGATCGATCGTAAGTCTAGGCAACTTTGGTTCACTTTTTTGCCGAGTCCACGAATGTTGATAAGTTGTATAGATTAACTTTTTGTTTTTAAATTCTTTGACTTGATCTCAAGTAGATTTTGGCACGTCATTGTTATTATCACTTTAAGAAGTTTTCCGAGAGAGAGAGAGAGAGAGAGAGAGAGAGAGAGAGAGAGAGAGAGAGAGAACTGACTCCACAACGATTGCGTCTGCTCTCTCATCCGAAATACCGCCCAGATCCTATCCTACTAAGGTTCCTTTTAAACCCTTTCACGAGGGTTGAGGATTAAGCAATTGGGGAAAACAAGGTCCGCGAGGGTTAAGTACCGCGGCAAAAAAATTTTATGCGACGATCGTAACCTCCATAGGTTCGAGTTTTCTTGCCATGAGAAGTTTGGGCTTTTTGGAGGCGTTGCAGAAATTGGAAACATTTTTGGTTACACAATTCCCTTTCTCATTATGTCAACAGTTGTTGATTCTTGTGATGTATTTATATATATGCAGGCATTACATAGCACTGAAGAGTATACATTATATATATGTATGTATACACACACACACGTTATTCATACTGACCGCAATCTGGCAAGTATCCTTGATGGCACAAACCCAGTAAAACCAATTAAGGGCGTGTGTACACTTTGCATTTCCGAATAGAAATTTGGCTTTTGCAGATTATGCGTTATTGCAATAATAACATGGGTCCTATCTTCCATTATTATTGCGTTTGCGAGATTCTTTCTTTTCTCGTTGCTCTCATATGGTGATATTTAGAGACTTTTGATTGTGTCGTCACTTTCGAACTTTCCATTGAAATTGTCGATGTTTTAGAGTATTATCCTGAGAGATAAAAAGAATATAAAGAACCAAGAATATATATTGAACAGAATGTATTATCCTGAAACAAAACTAAGGACTTGACACTACGTGCTAATGGTATTGATAATTAAAAAAAAACAAACAGAATGCATGCGACGAAAAGTCTCTAAAGAAACACGCAGAGAGAACTGTGCCAGACCAGTATCTGATACCAAGAAGAGACCGAGGACCTCCTGGGAGTCAGGAGGTCGAGACAGCGGGTCGAGACAGCCGGGAGACAGGTCACCTTCCATTTCCCAGAGATTTATTTCCCTCTCCCAATCGCAGATAAAAGCCACTCCCCGTGCATAGACCTTCTGACCCCGGGCGCCTCTTCCGGACTTTGGCATCAAGGATGCGTCGGGCACGAATGTCCCCCGCCATGCAACCCCCAAGCTCCATAGAGACCCTGATACGTACCACATATATATATGTATATACTACTCGGGCGTTTGATGTTGATCGTCTTCGTAGATGCTATCTCTTGGCCGCCATTGTTGCTGCTTGGTTATGTGCGGTTTCACTTTCTCCTATTTTTCTTCTTCTTTTTTTTTCTCTCAGTCCTTTTTTTTTATGTCTTGTTCGAAATGTGTGGGAGGGGTGGCGGAGGACTGACGTCTGTTTGAGTGGGGCTCGTGTTTCGTTGTGACTCTCTCTCTCTCTCTCTCTCTCTCTCTCTCTCTCTCTCTCTCTCTCTCTCTCTGTCTTGCGTTTCTCTTTCTCTCTCTGTATACACAAACGCGCCAGTGGCTAATGCCAGATTTATGTAGACATGCTTGCATACATGCGTTCTCTCTCTCTCTCTCTCTCTCTCTCTCTCTCTCTCTATTTATATGTATATATACATATTTTATATATAATATATATATTTTATATATACATATATATAGAGAGAGAGAGAGAGAGAGAGAGAGAGAGAGAGAGAGAGAGAGAGAGAGAGAGAGAGAGAGAGAATGCATGTATGCAAGTATTTCTACATAAATCTGGCATTAGCCATTAGCGCGTTTGTGTATACAGAGAGAGAAAGAGAAAGACAAAGAGAAAGAGAGAAGAGAGAGAGAGAGAGAGAGAGAGAGAGAGAGAGAGAGAGAGAGAGAGAGAGCGTTACAACGAAACACGAGAACCACACATGAAAGTATATAGATAGATAAATAAGTAGATAGATAGATAGATAGATAGATAAATAAACACTTACCAGGTTGGATGACACATTAAAATATAACCCCCTCATAAACGAACGTGACCAGAAAGAAAACGAAGCAATGGAGGCGCTAAAACGCTAAGCAAGAGGCGCGCACACTCGCAGCATTGAACTCTACCTGGATCGGGTAGATAGCTGCAGATGTCCTTAAGAGATTATCTGCAGTCTTCTACCTTTGTATCTCTTCGGTTGATTATAATCTTTCTCTTCAGTCTCTTCTTCCGTTCGTTCTGTCTGTGGCTCGACTACAATGCGGAGGCTTTCGATGCGTCATTTTTTAACCTTTTCCTCCATATATACAGTATATGTGTATATATATAATATATTAATATATAATATTTAAGATAATTTGTGCTTGTGTGTGTGCTTGCATGTCCACATTTTCCCTCAAAATGGCTCCATATCGTCAGTTGGAAATTGCTTAAGATATGCAACTTTTTTTTTCAATATGAACAATATGATGCTAAAATGTATTACAGTTCAAAATGGCTCCATATCGTCAGTTGAAATTGCTTAAGATATGCAACTTTTCATGTCTTCACAAGGTCCACCGTCTAGGATAAAATGCTAGGATCCAATTTTCCCTCAAAAAATTTTGATGCAACTTTTCATGAACAATATGATGCTATGTTTTGATAAAATGCAAATTTTGAGCCTTTGTGTGTGTGCCTGCATGTCCACATTTTCCCTCAAAATGGCTCCATATCGTCAGTTGGAAATTGCTTAGGATATGCAACTTTTCATAAGCAATATGATGCTATGTATTACAGTTCGCAAGGTCTTCACCGTCAAGGATAAAATGCCAATTTTAGCTTGGCGGCCGTATATTTTCGTAACCTATAAAAATGCAGTATGCTTGTGTGTTTTGGGTCTCAGACCCCCAAAGCGGTGGAACCAATGCCTGATCTTTCGACTTTTGTTTGCTTTTTAATCTCTTGCTTTTTTTCGTTGGTCTTAAACAGAACTATGCCAAATAATGTTTGTTTTCTCAAAAGCTTTCCTTCCACAATTTCCGTGATTAGGAATCACAGTAGATACTGATGCTTGGCTGAACATTTTTTTTAGTTTTCTTAAATGGTTTATCTCCAGATTCAGAGGAAATGGGTTTGATTTCTCTTTCATCTACTCTTGTGGTCTCAATCCATATCATATTACTTCATTATACATATTATTCATAATATTCATATTTCATTATACATATTATTCATATTGAGTTTAGTATATCAGTGCACTAGATCCTGTGGCCAATGGAGAATTAGAGGAATTTATTTCTGGTGATAGAAATTCATTTCTCGTCATAATGTGGTTCGGATTCCAGGTTCGGATTCCACAATAAGCTGTAGGTCCCGTTACTAGGAACCAGTTGGTTCTTAGCCACGTAAAATAAATCTAATCCTTCGGGCCAGCCCTAGGAGAGCTGTTAATCAGCTCAGTGGTCTGGTTAAACTAAGGTATACTTAACCTTTTTAACTTCATTATACATATTATTCATATTGATTTTAGCATATCAGTGAATTAGATACTATGCTGCTATAAAGGTAGTGTAGATGAACAGTTTGTGTAATATATGTTTCGTATGATGAATAATCGAAAGGGTACGAAATGTAGAGATACGTAGATGTGATTTTTCAGATGGTTTGGTCGTGGAAATAATGGACTGCGATATGTTGGTGGAAGACTAAGTCAGAAGCCCCTTAACACTCACAAAGCACGAGAGTGCGTGTGAGTGATGCAGCGTGCGTAGGGGGTTTGGCATACTGCTGATGAGCCCTCTGTGTTGGTGTAGGAAGGAGGATAATGCATGTGGGAATTGTTTGCGTAGATTGGTTCATGCACGATTCAGTCATTAAAGTATGCAAGTGTCAGTGGCAGTGAAATGCTTGCCTCTCTGGAGCCACCCATTGGCAGGGGTAAGGGTGGAATGCTGAATATAGAATGTTGATATATATATATATATAGAACCTACTGGTATATATATATATATATATTTTATATATAGATATAGAATACTGGTCACTTTTACCAGATACATATGTAATTGTAATAGCCACAGGTCGGCAACGTGACCTCCTTGCGATTATGGTGACGCGGGTTCGTTTCCCGCGACCGGGCATCAAAGCCTCTTCAATTTCTTGCGCTTGGATCTTACGGCTTTGTAGTGACAGGCATATCCAAAAAAGCACGAAGAATTCGAGAAGTTAAGAGGGTATTGTGGCTATTACAATTAATATATATATATATATGTGTGTGTGTGTGTGTGTGTGTACATATATTATGTGTTTGTAAGTGTACATGTGTGTGCGAGCATGCTTACCGTAGAGAAGTTTTCGAAGTTTTCTTCGGTGTGGTCTTGCCTTGTCTTGGTGAAAGGGAAATGATGTATAAGCTTTTTTCTTGTGCATTTGTACCTAGCGTTCTCTGTTACCACAAGCTCTTTTCTTCACGAAGCCGCCCACAGTCCTTACGTGGGTACGTTGAGTGGTCTTGGCCCGAGTCATCAGTACGAACTAAACCTCGTACACACACACACACACGCAGATATGCTGAACATTAGGCCGTTTACCCTAACAGAGGAGGGTGGCGCCAGAGAAAATGAGGACGATGGTTACTCCTTTATTTATACTTTCACGTGTTCATTTAATTTTCTGTTTATTCATTTGGCTTTGATTAATTAGGGACGTATACAGTGTTGATTCTGAAGACTCTAAGCTCGATTTACGATAGAAACAGTGACGGTAAGTTGATTTTGCCGCTGATTAATTTTTTCCTGCATCTGAATACTGCAAAATTTCGAATAAATATGAAAGATTAGTCTTTGTTTCCGTGTAGCTTACCTGGAAAAACCCCCAATCAAAGGAATGAAAGTAAAGTATAAATACCAATTTCTGTCTTTGAACGAGGAGAATGTTTCTGCTTTCCGTTTAGGAGCAATTACCTTTTAAGAGTCTTTAAAAGTCAGGCCACGTTCAGGGGAGGTTGACAATATGTTTCTGCTCTCCGCTTAGGAGCAATTGCCTTACAAATGTCTTTAAAAGTCAGGCCACGTTCAGGGGAGGTTGACAGTCTCGTGAAATTTATGCATCGTCTGTGGTGCATCTCGAACAAATTTTGATATTTTCAATTAAAAAAATGGTAGACTAAAGATTCTCTGCCCGCAACAGCTGCTTTGTGTCACCGGCGTCGATTGAAGGAAAGGGGACGGAACGAAAAAGTGAATATCTTGAATATTCGTTGTCGTAAATGAGAACCGTGTATTCTGCTTTCCCCTGAATAGGAATCGGAGGTCAGGAAAGAAAGAATGGACCTAAAACATGAACATCAACTGTTAAACTGTTACCTATATTCACTTAAATGCAATTAAAAATTTGGCTCCCAGTTAGAATGTCATTGATTAAAGTCAAGGCACGTCCAAAGGCCGCGTTCAAAGGTTAGCGAGCCCGACGTCGCTTTCGTCATCATCCTTGTATGAATGGGGAGAAGAAGACATCAGAATCACTAACGTATTCGCAATCACAAGCGCAAGGAAGAAAGAGCCCCGTGTCGAAGGCTATGTTGTTTTTCCTTTCTTATTCGTTGTTTTCAATTTCTCCTTTTAGTCACTTTTCAGCAAATGTTGATGACGGATTTACAGTACCGTCGATTTAAGAAAATGTGTGAAGGGATGAAAAAGCTTGTCGTTGAATACTCCTACGTAAAATGGCGTCGAAAAACAAACGACTGTCGACGACAAAATTCTCTTCTTCGAAAAATCTTCGAGGAAAACGGGCCACCCAGAATCAAACGACCGTCGATATAGGAAAACTCTTCGTTGAAAGCTCCAACAGAAAACGGGGTAACCAGAAAAATACGATCCTAAAAATAGCAAGACAAAAGAAGGCACGAAGGCAGCAACGCCACAAAAACAAAGCAAGAACTTAAACAGAGAAGGGGCCAGTGGTGTCAAGTGACGACAGAGAAACAATCCGAACATGAACATGGCGGTGGCGGGAATGGCCTGAATTGGAGGGAGAGCATTTGAAATTAAAAATGGGAAGGCTCGGCGGCTTCATTGTGAACGCGACGAAGGCTCTAAGGTCTGTATTTTGGAAACATTTCATCATCTCGTGGTAAGTGAGAGAGAGAGAGAGAGAGAGAGAGAGAGAGAGAGAGAGAGAGAGAGAGAGAGAGAGATGAGGAAAACTCTGAAGTGATGAAAAGTTAAATATCGATAACAAAACAGAGTCTGATAAAATACGAGATGTAAACATCGAATGATGAAAAACTCGGCAGAAATAGACAGTATACATTTTCAGACTATGACACATGAACAAGATAAAAAAGAATGCAAGACAAGCGGTATGTCCAATTTGTAGAGAGACTTTTACGACGGTCGTAAAACGAGAGAAAACTGAAAAAAAAAACCATAAGAACTTACGTAAGGAAAAAGACATTAAGTCATTCGACCAATGAAGAAAGTCGGTCAGCGGAGAGAGTGAGGAACAAACAAACAGTGAAGAAGAAGAAGAGGAAGAATGTCTTTGAATGACCCATTTGGCATCACCTATAATTTGCATATTTGGCTATGAAACACCCTGGTTCCTTCACCCTTAGACTAAGCGCCCAGCACACCCCTCCACCACCTTAAACACACACACACCCACCCTGCAGATCCAGTTTCTTTGCGAGTTGCGTGCGTTGGATTTGGGTGCGTCTGCGCGGGGCGTCTGGGATCCAAAAGGTGATTCGGTCTAGCCCGCTCCTCCGGTGGTGGTCCCCTTGACGTTTGGTGCATTATGGCCACCGCGCTTAATAAGAATGGAAATAGTTCGAGCGTGTTCTCTTCTCTTTATTATCCCCGTTCTTCTTCTTTCTTTCTTCGATGTTGCTTTGGTTGTAGCGTATGTTGTTTTTAACTGAATTTGTGATTGTTATTTGATTTTTATATATTGAATGATTTTTATTACATATCTTCTATTGATATCTTTGGTCTAGTCTTGGCGGAAGAATTACGATCTTCTATTATCGGTGTTACTTGATTTTTATATCTTGAATGGGTCTAGTCTTGTCTATCGGTGTTACTAGTTGATATTTTTATATCTTGACTTGATTTTGATATCTTGAATGGGTCTAGTCTTGGCATATGAATTGCGTATCTTCTACTACCGTACTTACTTGATTTTTATATCTTGAATGGGTCTAGTCTTGGCGTAAGAATTACTCATCTTCTACTACCGTAGTTACTTGATTTTTATATCTTGAATGGGTCTATTCTTGTCGTAAGAATTACATATCGTCTACTACCGTAGTTAATTGATTTTTATATCTTGAATGGGTCTAGTCTTTGTCGTAAGAATTACTTGATTTTTATATCTTGAATGGATCTAGTCTTGTCGTAAGAATTACATATCGTCTGCTACCGTAGTTACTTGATTTTTATATCTTGAATGGGTCTAGTCTTGTCGTAAGAATTACGTATCTTCTACTACCGTAGTTACTTGATTTTTATATCTTGAATGGGTCTAGTCTTGTCGTAAGAATTACATATCTTCTGCCACCGTAGTTTCAGCTCTACGAATATTGCTGCACTTTTTATTGCCGTTGTCCTTCTATGATATTATTAGACCTTATATTTTCCTAATTTATTATAATAAAACGTGTAGATATTACTTTAACGGAGTTGCAATTAGAAAAGATCTATGGATCTTGTATTCGCTAAGTCAAATAACAGCAACTGTAAATCTTATTAATACCGTATAGCCTGATACAAGAATCGCCGAATTCATATTGTAGTGCTGTTGTGAAGACTCTTAGGTCTAGTGCTGATCTTATATTACCTCAGTCTCTGATTAGAAAAGCATATCTGGTGTTGCTCTAGTCAATGGTAGAAGAGATTCGAATAAGAGATTCAGATCTCATATTGATTCAAGCAACGAGGCATGTGTGAGAAAGCAAACATTAAAGAAGGTGATTCATATACCGCCTGTCTCGTATCACGAGCCAAAAACGCTCTTTTCGTTCTTGCCCACGAAGTAAGGTCAACGAACGCTCGGGACAGCATTGATTGAATGTTTATAGATATATATATATATATATATATATATATATATATATATATATATATATATATATATATATATATATATATATATTAGTTAGCGTCTCATAGATATTCATTTTTATGATCTTTTCGTGACGTTGTTTGGTTTGGTAAAAAAGAGAAAAATTTAGAAATAAAGGAACACAATTTCTTCTTTATCTTGACTATAAAAACCTGACCATGCTTTTCCTTGATAAAACAACACAATTTCTTCTTTATCTTGTTATAAAAAACCTGACCATGCTTCTCCTTAATAAAACAACACAATTTCTTCTTCTTTATCTCGTTAAAAAAACCTGACCATGCTTTTCCTTAATCAAGTCTCTATCTCTCACTCTCTCTGATTAGCACCGTTAACCTAGAGACAGCACGTTTAGGATACAACTTGAACTTACACCTGAAACTGCACCCGAGGTTATCTCTGATACTTCGCCTGAGGTCACGTCTCGAAGACAGAAACAAACAGCTACTCAGATCCGAAGGTACGACAATGCTTGGAGCAGCTGACAACTGAACTGTGAACAGTATAAAGTCCTCAGGTCGATGGAATTAAATTCAAGCGGGAGAAGTGGGTCACCGAAGTGTTTTCGATGTGATGTTGGAGTCTCCCGAGTGTCCCTCTGATAATAAATACTGCGCTCAGTGACACAGATTCGTAAAGGACGCCTTGTTAATCGATAGCAACGCCGGCTAGAACCACGCTCAGTGGATGTTATGTCTGCGGGATCTTATGCTGATCATTTGCGGATCTGAACCTGAGGTAATCAGCAAAGGATCGTTTGTGCGAATCAAGAAAATCGAACCAAGAAACAAAAAAAGAACAAGATACCAGATGCATGAAAGAGGAAGAAAAGGCTGCCACTTAAAAAAAAACAATTTATGCTGCGTGATGCCGAGTTGATAGCGGTCTGGAGTAAGAGATTGCAGAAGAACAGACCGACCAACCAACTTCTCCTGCCCTGAGAACCAACGCGTCCTATTTGTAGATCCTGCACTAATCCTGTTCATACAGCCTGACTGTCTTTGGCTGACAGGACGACTGGACTTGTACGAACGTCCACGTATTGTTTGGTTTAATTTGCAAATCTGATATGATCGTGATCTGTGCCACAGCTTGACAACTTAATCCCGGGAAATCCCAGCTCGCATCAATCTCCTCCTTGTTGGACCATCCTAATTTGGTGACGTTTCCCAGAGGGGAGGAGATAAAATTAATGAGGAGTCCAACGTTCAGTGTTCAGAGAACAAGGTCAAGGTTTGATATTTGTCTGAAATTCAGTAATAAATGAATAAGTCTTTTAGGGCACTCACCGTGAACATATATAGTAGCTTGGGTCCCATTCATCAGAAATATCTATCTTTGTAATGGACACAGTGACCTCTTAGCTTCTCGAGTTCCTCGCTATTCCTTTTCTGGTGGGATTCAAACTCAGTCGGTAGGGGAAGTGAGGTTACTGCACAGCTTCGTTATTTAGTTCAGTGAAACATCTGCAGTACACTTTTCCACGGTGGGTTTTTGAGGTCATGGGACTTGTGCAGTCCGTTCAGTGATTTAAATTTTATGCCATAAAACTGTTCCCAGACAATACGTGATTGTATTTTGGCAGTGGGATCTCTGTAGCTACAATTACATTCATTCCTGATTTCCATCATCATACCTCTGTGGCTCTCTGTGTCTCTGATTTGACCCCAGCCGGAGATTTTCCCCGAAACCGTCGTATCTTTGTTGGTCTAGTGGTTGAACGTTTTAGGTCTCAGCTCGAGAAGAAAGTAGGTAGAAAGATAGAGTGTGTAGACTACTGACACACACACACACACACACACACACACACACACACACACACACACACACACACACACACACATATATATATATATATATATATATATATATATATATATATATATATATATATATATATATATTGTTTCTGTAGCGTGAGTGTGTTTTGAAGTTTTGTCATTTTTTATTCGCAAATATTTAGCCACAAGCCACAAATCTCGCTTCATATCGAATTCGTTATACCTTGGGAATAACTTCTACCCAAGGGAAATTATAACTGATAAGTATTACTGCTTCGCCCCAAGAATCGAACCTGAGCTTTTGGTTTACAAACCGTTGACTTGACCAGGGTAGAAGAACGTATCAGTTATATTTTCCTTTGGGTGTAAGTTTTTCCTGATGTGCAGGGAATCTGATATTAAGTGATACAGTGATATATATATTATGTATGTATGTATACACACACACACACATATATATTGAAAAAGGAGGGCGTCACCAGATTATCTCTCCGGCATCAATTAAGAGAACCGTCCATCGAACAGACGACCCTCTTATCACCTCATTAGCAACACAAGTGAGGCCGAAAGCACCTGCGAAGACGGAAACGATTAATCTGACGACACAGAGGGCTGCTTGTGGTCGTAAACGGGATCAGAGTGGCGAAAGAATACAAGACGACACTCACTGGTTAACAAGATTGTGGCCCTGAATCGTTATTTGCTCCCCTGAGGGAGAACGGGGCTTTTGGAGAGACCGGGTGATGGAACTGCGCGCTGACACTCGGTTTTGTTCTTTTGTGTGTACTAGCGTGTGTGTGTGTGTGTGTGTGTGTGTAACGTACCATCACATTTAACTGAAAGAGATTTACGAATCCGTCTGTCTACGTTCGCACACACACACACACACACACACACATAATTTCGAACCAAATAACATTTATCCATCTGCCCACTTCCATATCGATCTGTCTGTCCGTGTGGTTTCGAAGCAAAATGTTCCAAATAATAGAAAACATCTGTTTCCTCCTCATGATGCCTTTGACATCGAGAATCCCTAGTGAGACAGTTCCGTGGAACGACCAGCATTGGCCAATATGATCTTAATGCCATCAATAGTCCTTGTATTCCTTTATGAACAGTTTCTTTGTGGTCACTTAGTCTCACGTCGTTAGATATTTCTGGGTGCAAAGGTCAATGGGAAGGCCAGCTTATTGTCCTTTCTCAAGCCAGGGCCGAAGGAATTTGGAGTGGATGTGAGAACAGGTGGCCTAAAGAGGAAAGCCTTCCGTGATCGTTACTCTAAAACAGTAAGATAATAAAATGGGTCTAGGAGCGTAACTATGGGGGTGCTTGGCGGAACTCTGGCATCTTCTGAGCAGGCCTTGGACTTTGTTGTTATTAGCGGATTCGCTTCGAACAAAGCTCGTAGCTTTCCGTTGTAAATCAGCTGTGCTGTTTTTCCTTTACCTGTGTGATAAAGGATTGAGATGGTAAGGCTTAAAATGTGCGTTTGGTTCTCACCACTTTAGTAGTTTTTAGCACGGGAATGGGGCTAGTTAACGCTTTTGTAAGGGTCGCTTGTATAGCCGTTACTTTGCGTTTTGTATATTTGGCTTGCGTTTGCACGCCTAGCTCCCGTGGATGTAAATATGCGAATATCTGAAGTGTATTTTGTATGAATCAAGCTGCGTGTGGATGCTTAACTGTTGTGTTGTAGTTCACTAGTCGGCTATATTTCGCGTATATTCAGTTTGCGTGTGCTTGAGTAGCCGTCATTTGCGTGTGTATAAACACGCGTGCGTTGCTATTTCGTTAAGGTACGTTCTATATGTTATGCACTAAGTGTTTATATGCGTAGCTGTCGTTTGGAAGGAACAGCTTTTGTAAGGAAACTTTATTAATCACGACTACATTCCCCAGGGAATCGATCCCGAGTGTCTCACTCGTAAGGCTAGATCTGTTGAGCTGTTTTCCAGGACAGGGGGCTGTCTGGAGAGAACAGAAAGTCTGTTGGTACTGCTATATTCGTACTTTAACTGTTAAATCGGGGATGAACCTTATGTGCGGACATCTCCCATTAGGCTAGGCGCCTCGTTCAACTGAGTGTTAGAAGCTAGCCCATCAGCCCATCAGCAACGGGTCGAACCACCAAAATCACAGTTTCCCATTCATCCACCTATCTAATGGCAACTTTCGTTTCAGATTAAGCCAGTCTTGTGCTGGCACGGGCTCTTGCTCTAAGGCAGCCCACAGTTCCTGGATATGGGAGCATTTCCATTCGTATGTAGGTGTAGTTAGATAGGTAGTACGTAATTTATTATGCTGAGACAATAGGTCACGAGGAGCGCAGGAGAGAAGATAAAAACGAGAACCCAACTGTGCAAAATATAGAGTCGAGAGACTAGCGTACGTGATCACGGATGACGAATGCTCAAGAAATGACAACATTTCGAGACGGTAACAAAACGATTTGGTCTTGAGAGAAAATCATCAGCAGTTGTTGCCGAAACGACTGGATCGGCGAACCAAACATTATGCTGTACATGTTGATGAGAGCTCTGTCTCCCCAAGCAGTAGTAGTGATCAGGTACCACCGTAACTCTTGTGCTTTGATGATTTGAGCTACTGTACGGAATTCCTTCGAATGCCCCTGGGTGTCTTTCCATGATTGAGGTCGTAGGGTACCATTGAATAAGCAGGATCGTAAGTTATTGCGAAGTATCTACATTCATCATTTTTGTCGAACAGTTTAAACGCAAAAGTGTCACTTAACGAATATTATGCTAGCTCGAGCTACTCTGTTCAGATATGAAAAGAGCAACAAAACTCTCTCTCTCTCTCTCTCTCTCTCTCTCTCTCTCTCTCTCTCTCTCTCTCTCTCATTATTCATACGACACCTATAGTCAGTGAATGAGCAGAT
Organism: Macrobrachium rosenbergii; assembly: GCF_040412425.1. Classification (NCBI taxonomy): domain Eukaryota; kingdom Metazoa; phylum Arthropoda; class Malacostraca; order Decapoda; family Palaemonidae; genus Macrobrachium; species Macrobrachium rosenbergii. The sequence goes on from NC_089743.1 coordinate 92,222,056, forward strand.
GAACTAACCTTTATTGCTCGGCTCGAATCAGAGCACAAGACTCATAAGAAGTTTCACCAGATCGATTCCCACAAATATACCAATAACTTGTACAAGTATAAAGCCCTTTTACACCCACTTCGATAGATATTAAGATAAAGTTTACTACTTTTCTCACGTCTCTGTGTTACATTTTGGTTGAGTGTGCTAAAGTCTACCAAGAGAAAGAAAGAAGAACAGAACAGGTTTTACTCACGTCTGTTGGGAGCATTGGATTTCCTGTTCGTGGGGTACTTCGGCGCCCTGCCTTTGTTATGGATTCGTCTGACGTTGGGCGCGTTGTTCTTCTTGGGGTACTGACGAGAGGTGTAGTTCGCCCTGTTGTAATTTCGGTTCCTCCTCCTCACGTTGGCATTCTGGTGCCATTTGGACGCCCCCGCGTACCCGGCGTGATTCATCAGAAGCGAATCGTATTCGTCGTCATCGTCGAAGAAAATCCGCTGTTTGTGTTGCTGCTTCTTCTTCTTCTTCCCGTTGGAACCGTCATCGTCCTGCGTCAACAAATAGTCGCTTTCGTCTTCTCCAACCCTCGGGTCGTTGTTGTTGCGAGCAGTGCCGTTCCCGTTGGCGCTGTGGGCTCTCACGTCGACGAAGCCTCCGGGCAAATCGAACCTCAGGGGGACGGCGACGGGCAGCGTGTAATGCGAGGACAGGGAACGACTGATGAAGCCCGCCATGAAAACTAACAACAGCGTCAACTTGAAGAGCATTTTTGACCGGGTGTTTCCGAGGCGATCATATCCACATCTTCTTCATAGGGTGCGTGATTGCGGCGTCCATAGCGGAGGGCATTTGGGCTGAATTTCCCGACTTCGTTATAAATTCATGTTGCTTTCGCGAGGGAAATCATCGCTCGGGAGAAGAATGTTTGTACCTCGTTTCTCAGCGCACCTGTCTTAAGTCATGTCTTTCTCTTGCATCTCTGTCTCCTTCGGCGTTCCTTAGGGTCATCGGCCGAACCCACAGTGTTTGCAGGAATCTCTCTGAAATGAGAAAAAAGGAAGATATTAATATCAGGTTATATTTCAGACAGGAGGTAACCGTATCACACAAGAATTGTAAATGATGAACAGGCTAATAACCAAAAGAAGTGGGTAGACTCGAGGATAATATACAGCATGTGACGCCATCGCAAGTGCGCATTATTGACACGAGTATTTTTGCATATTTTTACATGGCATAAGTGTATTCATAGAGAAGTATGTGCGTCTCTCTCTCTCTCTCTCTCTCTCTCTCTCTCTCTCTCTCTCTCTCTCTCTCTCTCTGGTTATGTATAATGTATATATATAGAAATACACACATATATATATGTATATACAGAAATAGTCAACACACAATCACATGTGGAACAGAAATAAATTTGTGGCTCACACTAGGATCGAACCCAGGTCTTTCAATTGAAAGGCAAGGGCGCTGCCCGCTATGCCGTACAAGCCATAAAAGAAGTTGGAACCTTGCCATTTAATTGAAAAACATTGGCTCGATCCTGATGTGAGTCAGAAATTTATTACGTGTAAATATATATATATATATATATATATATATATATATATATATATATATATATATATATATATATATAGAGATATATATGTGTGTGAGTGAGAGAGAGCGAGAGAGAGAGAGAGAGAGAGGGGCAAGTACAAACATAAAATAAAAGTGGTGGTGGAAAAAGGAAAGGCAGAGTTTGAGAAAGGCCAAGAACATTATGAGTTTTCGCTCGGCCTCAACGAGCGGTCGGGCACAAAGCAGCATTCCTCCATCTCCAGACGAGCGCGCACGCGCGCGGGGACGAACACACTCGGGCATGGAGTGTACAGCCGCGGCGTCTTGTTTGTAGAGGGATTTGGAAGACAGAGGTGGGCGGTTGTTCCCCCTGGTGAAGATATATTCAGTGGGTGGGGACGACAGGTGGGTTGAGCGAGTGGGCGAAGGGACGAGGCGGAGTGGGGTCTCTCAGTGAAAAATGCTGCGTGCAAAAACGCTAGGAGGGTCCTTGCTGCTTCATCATCGCTGCCATATTGGAAAACATGTACCGTGAGCCTTCAAATTAGAATTTCTCTGCGCAAAAATGCAATGTGAGGCTTCAATTTAGGATTTCTTTGCACAGAAATACAATGTGAGGCTTCAATTTAGGATTTCTTTGCACAGAAATACAATGTGAGCCTTCAAATTAGGATTTCTCTGCGCAAAAATACAACTTGAGCCTTCAAATTAGGATTTCTCTGCACAAAAATACAATGTGAGCCTTCAAATTAGGATTTCTCTGCACAAAAATACATTGTGAGCCTTCAAATTAGGATTTCTTTGCACAAAAATACAATGTGAGCCTTCAAATTAGGATTTCTCTGCACAAAAATACAATGTGAGCCTTCAAATTAGGATTTCTCTGCACAAAAATACAATGTGAGCCTTCAAATTAGGATTTCTCTGCACAAAAATACAATGTGAGCCTTCAAATTAGGATTTCTCTGCACAAAAATACAATGTGAGCCTTCAAATTAGGATTTCTTTGCACAAAAATACAATGTGAGCCTTCAAATTAGGATTTCTTTGCACAAAAATACAACGTGAGCCTTCAAATTAGGATTTCTTTTCACAAAAATACAACGTGAGCCTTCAAATTAGGATTTCTCTGCACAAAAATACAACGTGAACCTTCAAATTAGGATTTCTTTGCACAAAAGTACAACGTGAACCTTCAAATTAGGATTTCTTTACACAAAAATACAGCGTGAGCCTTCAAATTAGGATTTCTCTGCGCAAAAATAAAACGTGAGCCTTCAAATTAGGATTTCTCTGCGCAAAAATACAACGTGAGCCTTCAAATTATGATTTCTCTGCACAAAAATATGTGAGCCTTCAAATTAGAATTTCTCTGCACAAAAATACAATGTGAGCCTTCAAATTAGGATTTCTCTGCACAAAAATACAATGTGAGCCTTCAAATTAGGATTTCTTTGCACAAAAATACAATGTGAGCCTTCAAATTAGGATTTCTTTGCACAAAAATACAAAGCCTTCAAATTACACAAAAATACAACGTGAGCCTTCAAATTAGGATTTCTCTGCACAAAAATACAACGTGAGCCTTCAAATTAGGATTTCTTTGCACAAAAGTACAACGTGAACCTTCAAAAATTTCTTTACACAAAAATACAGCGTGAGCCTTCAAATTAGGATTTCTCTGCGCAAAAATAAAACGTGAGCCTTCAAATTATGATTTCTCTGCACAAAAATACAACGTGAGCCTTCAAATTATGATTTCTCTGCACAAAAATACAGCGTGAGCCTTCAAATTAGAATTTCTCTGCACAAAAATACAGCGTGAGCCTTCAAATTAGAATTTCTCTGCACAAAAATACAACGTGAGCCTTCAAATTAGATTTCTCTGCGCAAAAATACAGCGTGAACCTTCAAATTAGGATTTCTCTGCGCAAAAATACAACGTGAGCCTTCAAATTAGAATTTCTCTGCGCAAAAATAAAACGTGAGCCTTCAAATTAGGATTTCTCTGCACAAAAATACAACGTGAGCCTTCAAATTATGATTTCTCTGCACAAAAATTTCTTCAAATTGAATTTCTCTGCACAAAAATACAACGTGAGCCTTCAAATTAGGATTTCTCTGTATAAAAATACAACATGAGCCTTCAAATTATGATTTCTCTGCACAAAAATACAGCGTGAGCCTTCAAATTAGGATTTCTCTGTATAAAAATACAACGTGAGCCTTCAAATTAGGATTTCTCTGCGCAAAAATGTGAAATGCAACCCTGGGTTAAAATATCTCGTAGGCAACAGCGCAAAATTGCACATTTACACAGAAAATATTACCATTTCCCAAAAAATACGACCCCTAAAATAAAATAGCCTTTGCACAATAAGGCAAAATACCAGCATCAGCAAACAAATGTCACCTTGAAAATAAAAATGGCAACAAAAATCGCAAGACCCCTTCAACTGGAAAGTCCTCGCATGAGAAGGCAAGAAAAGTTCTCTAAGATCAAAGAGTTGATTGGGCAAATGCAAAGTATGACTATTTAAATTAAACATCCCACATTTCAAACGGCATTGAGAGGCATATGAAATAAACACACAAAAGATGATCCTTCTAATGAAAGTGTCATATAAGGAATGTAAGAAAGGAACACATGAAAAGTACCAAGGGGTCTCTTGCAAATATAACGGGCACACGAAGCGATCGCTGAACCTTTCGATACCCCACGATTTTAGGATAATGTTTTTTACTGACAACCTTTTCGAGTACGAATCTTACGATTGAAATGATGAAACTAGTGTTTCCCAGCGCTGGCTCATCATTGCTATTACGAAGGGGTCTTGCCAAAAAAAAAAAAAAATTGTAATTTTGACCAAGTAACTGCGACATTCGAAAATCATTTCAACAGACTCGTCCGAGAGAGTTCACAGGAACGCCTTAGGGATTTTTATAGAGGACCGAGGTCGAATCCACGATCGAGTAATGAGGAAGTTGTCGTTTGGAGGAAGAAGTTTTACGATAGAGTTGGCTGAGCCCTCTCCGAGTAGATTCGCCTTGCCAGTATGCAAATTTGAGTTGGGGGCGGGGATGGGGTCGTCGTGATATAAAACGGAGAAAATGTTTGTGATGTGCAAAGAATAATCGAAGAAGAAGTTTGCTGGCGTTGGGTTCAGTGGGCGGATGGGTGGGTGGGCGGGTTTTATATGCGCTTGTGGGTATGATAGCATCAGAGTGCGCCCGTGGACTGGGCTACACACGCAGCAGCCGCAGTAGTAGTACCCCGAGCACAAAGGTCTTCTTGAGGTGTGGTACCTGCCCAGACAACTCTATGAAACCTGAGGTTAGCAGACAGTTTTTTTGTTTTGTTTTTTTTTTCATTTTATAATTATTTTTTTTTCTCCGTTTTCATTTGATTAACGCGGGTGACGGCGAGCGACTGGTCAAAAGAATTAATTATATTTCTCCCTCAGGACGACTGATTGTATCTCTTGTGTACAGAGCGGCTTTTCTTAACACAGAAGCTTTAGATGTTGTTCTGATGCTTACGAGATGAGATTTTCCTTTTTTTTTTTTTTTGTTTTGTTTTGTGTTGTTTTTGCTTACGTAAGCCGTGGAAGATAACGGGTGACTCAATACAGGGGAAGAAAAAATAAAAGAGGAAAAGTCTCTCCAGAAATTAAAAATGAATTCAGATTCCTCAATGACTGCTCAGCGATGGGAATAGTCTGGTAACAAATGATTCAAAAGATTCATGCAAACGGACCAACATAATATTATGAAGCACCTATACCACTCGATCACAGATTCTTTTTCGAGGACCAATAAAAACAAGGATTTAAGTACTGGCTTTTTTTTTCTCTCAGAAAACGTGTCCTTGAGCCCAGCTGATCGAGCCAAACTGAATGGGAGCCGTTGCTATGGTTCCTTTGGTGATAAAAGATTAGCTTCTTGGAGGACGAAGGACACTGGGACTGATAACCTCATGCCCTTTACTAGTCCAGACCCGAAGAAAACAAGAAACAGGAGAAGAGGAAAGGAGTTTTGCGCAGGGGTTTAGTGGCGGGCTGGAGGAAGCAAGAATGGCCCACTGTTAGAGCGTGAAATGATCTTTAATGAAGTTGCATTTATTTAGCTTTGAGGATGCATTTGTGAACATGTGTAAATTAGCATTAGGTAATGAAGGCTACGACTTAGTGCATTTCGGTTGAATGAGATCGGTAGAGAGGTTAGTTGCTTTGTTGTGTGTGTTTGTGTGTGTGTGTGTGTGTGTGTGCGCGCGTTTTAATGGCCCCACAGACTCACCAATAAGTTGCCCGAAGAACGAACAGGATATGAATGCTTAACGAGCATCCAAGACTGGAGCTAAAGACATATTTATTAAAAGAAATTTTTACACGGGAACAAACAACGCAAGAAAGCTATAAGCTGTCAATGACAGGAGCCAGCCTCATGGACTGGAGAAGTGTGATGATGGTCTGTTGTTCATCTTGGAGTTTTTATCGTTTATTTAATTTTTGTTTTCTTGTACCCTGGCCCTCCCGTACCTCTGCTGCAACTTCCTAAAGCACAATAACCTTTCTTTCCATGAGAATACTCTCTCTCTCTCTCTCTCTCTCTCTCTCTCTCTCTCTCTCTCTCTCTCTCTCTCTCTCTCTCTGTGAGTAGATGGTACTTGAATCCGATTTTAGTATTCAGAGAATTTCAACAACCACCTTCCTTCATATTGTCGAACCAGTCTACTGACTGTGAGCCGATGTATTCAGTTTGGGCTAATGCGCATAGCGTCAAGCTTAACAAGTGTCTGGAACTGTTTATTCCTCTCGCCGTTTTACCCTTGAGTTAAAGCTGCCTTCTCAAATCGGCAGGACAGCTACCTCAAGTTCAAGTGCCTAAAGAATTCTGAAAGCTAGGTCATCTTGTGTGTCAGTTATGAGTTTTTCGCCCGCTGCTGACCATACGACCCGTTTTCTCAAACCTTGGGCCGAATCTGAGCCTACAGAATGTCACGACCTTACTTAGGAGCTCAGGCAAAAGTTCTTTCTCTACTTATTGATTTTTTTACTTTTATAATGACTTTAATGTTTATTTTCAACAGCCAATTACGTATTAATTCTTGTTTGTTATGCACTGCGTGCCATAAGAATACATGCTCACAATTAGTTATAATATTAGTAATAATAACTAATTGTGTATGCGTTCATGTGCTTGTCATGCATATTGATAACTTTCCACACGAATTCAAATAGATACTTCATTTATAATACTCTTGACAGTGAAACTAAACCTGCGGTCTGCAGAGAGAGAGAGAGAGAGAGAGAGAGAGAGAGAGAGCTGAAGACGTTAATGAGAGACATAATCCGCTAAGCCACTTATCAAGCATGATTTTAGAATGATATCAGTCGTTCGCTGAGAGGCAAATGATCGTATTTTATCTTAAAGTGTTGTAGACTTACCTTTTTAAGCATTGGTTACTTTTTAGATTTTTCTTTTATGAAGAAAATAGACATTTATAATTCTTACAATCGTAATATATTTACAAAATAAAATTAGGAATTAAAGTGTATTCACTACACTACAATTTTTACTATTCATCTAAATGTGTTTTTAAATTACAAAAATACTGGACTCGTGAATACTTTTTGAACATTCATCTAAATGTGTTTTTAAATTATAAAAATACTGAGTCGTGAAGACTTTTTGAACAGAAGTTTTAAATCATATTTTATTGGCATTGAAAATATTGCTCATTATTCTTTCTTAAATTATTCTAAATTTGTCCCAAGCAGATATAACATATTATTCTTTGTTTGGGGATATTTTTGTTTGTTACTTTAGATCATTATGGTACGAATAGATTTTGAAGTTCTTGATTTCTTCAGAAGTGTTACAAGAACTTTATGGGTTTTGAATTGTTTTTATTGTTTTTTTTTTTTTTGTATAACGGAAAACAAATAAAAACTTGATTTTTTAAATTGTTGAAGGTTACAATTTAGTTCGCTTATGTTCTCGATCACAATTATGCTTCAGATAATATCTTCCGCGGCGAAGCACACAGGTATCCTTATTTAGATGGGATTATTATTGCTTTATGCCAGTGCTGGATTATGCACTATATATATATATATATATATATATATATATATATATATATATATATATATATATACATATACATATATATATTATATATATACAGTATATATTTATATATGTGTATGTATGTATGTATATATATATAAACACACTATATATATATACATATATAAGTATAATTGATACAGAAGACATAATAGGTTTCTGAAGAGTGCTTACAGCCTCATTTTAATCATGATACATAATGCATGCATATATGTATGTATATATATAGAGTGGGTTTATATAGACATACATACGTACATACATGCATGCATACATACATATATATATGTGTGTGTGTGTACAGTATATAAACATTATATATATATATATATATATATATATATATATATATATATATATATATATATATATATATATATATATATATGATCATGATTAAAGGAGGTTGTAGGCACTCCTCAAAAACCTGTTAATGTCCTCTGTACCAGTTTCCTGTCTTCAATGGTAAGCAAGGTGGTTTCATCCTCTTACTTATGCTGTAAAGGAATTAGTCCAAAATAGAAGTTCACAATCGTTTATTATATATATATATATATATATATATATATATATATATATATATATATATATATATATATATATATATATATATATATATATATATATATATAGGCAGTGAAAAAAGCCTCAGATCAGATGGTATGAACCAAAAACGTTCTTTAAGCATAAGAAATAAAAATGCATTTCCAACCGGCGAAGCAACAACGCACCCCGTTGTGCCTCAAAATACCTCCTCAAGAAAGAAAAAAATATAAAAATTCTTGTATGACGGAGAACCTCTTCACGGTGCTGTGAACTCTTCTTGTTTAAACGCCTCACGACACTACTCTATTAATCCCGATGAGTCAAGACCCGGTGTATAATCATTCGTGAAAACGAACGCTTTTCCAACACTTGATAGTTCTGAGACGGCTTCGCTCAAGAAGTCCACTTAATGTCCGATAATTCCACCGTACGAGAAATCCCATTGCTCATGTTTCCTGACTCTGGATTTGCATCATCAACACTGCTCAGTTTATGTTTTCGAATTCCTAGAATGCTTTGCGACCGAGTGGTGGATCAGCATTGCTTTCAGTCACAACGAAACCCAAAACCTGTGTGAGAACTAAGTCTAGGTCAAACGGGATTAGTAGAGAAAACCCTTTGGATTTCAGCGATTTGCTCTTTTTTTCCCAAGGTTTCTCGCTGCAGTTAAGCAGTTTATTGCTTATTATGAAAGTTAGACATCGCAGTGTTTAATGTACCATTAAATTCCTCGGTCAATCTCAGCGTCCTCAGTGCTCCGGAGATAATGTCTGAAGGAGCTATGCTATGATGTCAGAGATGAGGGATCAAGTGGTAAGGAAAGAGAAAAAGAGGTGGTGCGAATGAAGGATGCATGATGGAGAAAGGAACAGAATGAGGAAAAGAGAAAACAGAGAGCAGAACAAGACCGAAAAACGAGAAACAAAACACTCGAGGCTGAGAATCCCACCTTGGGCGACCCACTCGAGCGATGATGTCCAGCGCGCAATATGCTATTGACAGTGACCGCTCTCAAAAGCTCGTCAAAGGGGTATGTCTTGACGTGTCCATCCTCGTGCAAATAAAGACAAAAGGTCAACGTGCTAAAGAATGCGGGTATCACTTGCGATCGTCGTATTCCTCAACACTCGAGTACAACGAATTGTCTTACATAACGTTGAAGTTATCTCTCTAATATTCGCGCCTTATCTCCTATATTAAAACTTTATCTGCCAAGCGTCTGCGTAAAGCCTCGCCTCGCTTTATTTATGTCTTACTTATAACTCAAGCTGTGTCGATTATTTCTTTTGGCTCGAAGGAATTAAATGTAAGATCTGGAATGTATGTATAGATGCATACTTACATGTATGGGGTATATGCATGCTTAAATATGTTTAGTCTTTTGGTTTTGTGAGTATGTATCCACAAACTATTGTTGGAAAGCTGTCTTCACGATGCTAAAACTCAACTTCCACTACAATAGGATGCGACAAGGGTCAATTTAAACACTGCATGGAATATTATAATTATTCTTTGGTCAGTTGGGTGACTGAGGTGATTTGTCGACAAGAAAATTTACTCTATCGGAAGTAATAAGAGATTGCGATTAAAATGCTGTGAAGATCTTGCTTTTATAGAGAGAGAGAGAGAGAGAGAGAGAGAGAGAGAGCGAAAGTTGTTGCAGGAACAGTGAGAGGAATGCTCACTGGTGACTTTTACTTGTTGCAGGAACAGTGAGAGGAATGCTCACTGGTGACTTTTACTGCCTGATTGTCATGGTTTGTTAATGCAATTTGGCGTTACAACTAGATGGTCGTCGACGCCGTGATTTTCCTTTTTTTACAGTCGTAAATCTCGGACAAGTTTGATGCCAAAAGTCACGCTAAAGATTTAAGAAAGGCTAAAACCTGTTACTCGGGAATGCAAAGATCCCGATAAAATCAAATATACTCTCAAAGAACGACTTTGGCGAATGGTCGAGACAGGCCGCTTTAGGAAACGTTGCGTCATGTGATTGGGGAGTAATTCTAGTGAGCTGCTTCCCCAAGTTATAATGCCATGGAAAACCTCATATCGTAAACCCTACAACTTTATGGTTTCCACAGCTGATGACCTTCTGCCTCTGGAGTGGCGTTCGACAACTCAAGGTCTTCCTCGTAGGGGGTATAGTGCCGTGAGTGCACCTCGCACGGCGCACTGTAGGCATTACTTAAGGTTCTTTGCAGCGTCCCTTCGGCACCTAGCTACGGCCCCTTTCGTTCCTTTTACTGTACCTCCTTTTCATATTCTTTCTTCCATCTTACTTTCCACCCTCTGCTAACAACTGCTTTGAGGTTTTCCTCCTGTTACACCTTTCAGACCTTTTACTCTCAATTTTCATATCAGTGCTGAATGACCTCACAAGTCCCAGCACTTGGCCCTCGGCCTAAGTTCTATTTCGTGTGATGGCTGTCAGGTTGGAAGAAGGACAATAACAATCATTCGGTCCTGCTAAGGTGCCTAAGTTAAGTATATCTTGGTTTAACCAGACCACTGAGCTGATTAACAGCTCTCCTAGGGCTGGCCCGAAGGATTAGACTTATTTTACGTGGCTAAGAACCAGTTGGGTACCTAGCAACGGGACCTACAGCTTATTGTGGAATCCGAACCACATTATAGCGAGAAATGAATTTCTATCACCAGAAATAAATTCCACTAATTCTTCATTGGCTGGCCGGAGACTCGAACTCGGGCCTAGCAGAGTGCTAGCCGGCAACTCTACCGACTCATCCAACGAGGTAGTGAATTGCCCACCATGGGCAGTATTCTCGATGGAGCCGTTCATTCAATCCCTCTTGACGTCAGAGCAATATCACGAAAACCTCATTACACGAACTTCGTGAGTTTGGGGTTTTTTGTTACCAGTCCGTCTCGTGCAAGAGGTTGAGTGTCAGACGTGAAGCTTTTTCCTTTTTTTCTTTAATACTAGTAAACAGCTTTTCGGGGCAAAGGAACTATTCTCTCCAGTGTCAGAGATGAATCTCCAGCCGAGCAGTCTGGTAATTTACAGCCGAGATAAAACGTTGGACGCCCGTGCCTGAACAAACAAAATAACTCTTAAAATATCTACAGTCTGTGAATTTTCGAAGGAGAAAATAGGTACTCTGAGGAATAATCACTAGAATCGTGCGGTTTGCGTCATCTTAAGATGAAGAGTCTCTTGACGCCGCCGGAATGCACAAGACTGCAACAACTTTTTGGACGTTACTGCAAAAACATTAGATTGGACGTTAGTTGTAATAGTCTGTTTTTACCGCGAATACTAAGGTTCCCTTTGACGCTCTTTTTATAATGAAATCCCCCGTTACTTGTGTATTATGTTTTGCCGTAAAATGAAATGTTCTTCATCAGTGTCCCTCTTGATTTTACTCCATTTTCCCAGGCAGTGATGAATCTGCCCTTCCGTTTTTAGGAAGAAGGGAAATGGTGTTATTCTTCAAAAAGCGCGTGAAAGTTGTTGTAATGGAACAGCAATACGCGTCGTAATCAGAATTGATTTTGTAATGTATCAAATATATTTCTTTTCGTACTAAGGATTTTATCTACAGCATAATATATTATATATATTTATATATATATATATATATATATATATATATATATATATATATATATATTATATATATATATATAATGTGTATAACTGAATCACGAAAATATGGAACGTGATGAATATATATAAATAAAGATAAAATCCACGAAGGAAACGGAAACACTGGAGTGCTGCTAAGTAAAGGACCTAGCGTCGAAAGGCCTCGCAGCACTCCAGTGTTTCCGTTTCCTTCGTGGATTTTATTTATTTATATATATATATATATATATATATATATATATATATATATATATATATATATATATATATATATATATATATACAGGTTGCAGGACGAGTGTATGCCAATATTTTGGGAAACGAAAGAAAAAGTCATCCTGAGCAGAAAATGTTTCGTAAACATATACATTTTAAGGCTTCGTTTGTTAGTGAGGTGAATCTTTAAAATAATCGTTATCACTGCACGGGCGAGTAAGCTGCCGCGTACAGTATGTCATAGTGCATAGCCAGGGTAGGCAGCTAGATTGCTATTCTTTTAATTATGATTTTCTCTTGCAGGTATTGAAAAATTTTACATTCCAGTCCCCTCAACTAGTAAATCACCTGTGGACAGACTTCAAGTAATTAATTTTAATGATTAGCTCTACGTATCAAGAAAGTAGTGTAAATATTACTTGGCAACATTTAGTTGTGATCGTTGAATTCTAGCACGAACTGCCTGGACAGGCTAACTGCTTGCATGCCAGCGTGTTTTCCCCAAATTCCCGACACAGCAGTGACCCAATTGACAGCATTTCATTCGAATTATCCTTTCTGAGTGAATATATTATGTATATGTAATTTTACACCTTTTGGATATGCTTGTCACTACAAAGCCTTTGGAGTCGAGCGCGAGAAAATGAAGCAGTTATGAAGTCCAGTAGCTTGAAACGAACTTGCGTTCCATAATCACGTTGCCTGCAACGAACCTCGTTTTGATTATGGGAAGCGGGTTCGTTTCCCGCTACCGGACGTCATAATTGCTTCATATTTCTTGCGCTTGGATCCAAAGGGTTTTTAGCGACAAGCGTATCCAAAAAGCACAAAGAATTCTAGAAGTCGAGAGGGTATTGTGGCTATTACAATTACATACTCATCTGGTAAAAAGTAACCTGTAGATTCTATATAAATATATGTAATAGATTTTATATATTTGTGTGTGTGTGTAAGATAAATAGGGAGATAGAAAGAGTTAAGGGATCAAGGCTACTGTAGGTGTCATATGACTTAACAAGTACTAAGCGTGTGTGTGTGTGTGTGTGTGTGTTTTGCTTGCAAAAGTATGTAGATCTTATCTAATGCTATTTTTAAGAGAGTGTTGCGATCTCTAAACATTTATGCATCGCAATTCAAGTGCAAAAAAAAAAGATAAAAACCTGTCCCGTTCTTTTGTTTATGAACAGCAAGATTATTCAAATGAAGTTTGATCTTAAGATATGCTTTTTCCTTAGCATTCATTCCTAATGAATCATTTCATGATCCAAGAATGATGCATGATACCCTGATTTTCTTGAGATGATTTCTGCTCGCTCATTTCTTGTGGGCATCTTAAGCTATTCTAAATATCAGAACGTATAGAATTATGCTAATTTTAATTGGGTTTGTTGATGTTTAATAATAATAATAATAATAATAATAATAATAATAATAATAATAATAATAATACTTTCAGCTCTTGGCCAATGAAAGAAGGTAAATTCATAACTCATTCTGTTCAGCCATAAACACTGTAGTGTTTATAGACATAAGCTGTCTTTTTTTATTTATAATTGATGAGCTGAGCCTCAACCAATTTCAATCCAGCAAAATTCGTCTAAACATTAATGCCTGATCTTCGGGCCAGCCATCTCTGCTTCATCCATCATACTTGAACGGCGACCAAATCCTCGATCTTGTCAGACTTGCAACGTCTGAGCTGAAACGAGAATCGAGAACCCAGCGTCGCGGTCTTGCGCGCCCCATTCAGAGGCTGGCAGATCGGGCTTTAGACCGATCCAGGGCCATCGAGGTTTTCAGTACAGCAAGGCCAAAGATGAGCTCATTCGTTGAAGACGCTGGTGAGGTGAGATGGTGTAATAAATATTCGGGACGGTCTTGATAGTGTAATAGTAATGTTATACAGAGAATAGATAGACGGAAAGATAATGTGGTACGGGGAGAACGACGGATATTATCCAAACCTAGCCCGGTATAGATTCAGTCTCCATAAAACACCCACACTCCAGTGCACACACACACACACACACATATATATATATTGTATATGTGGGTGTGTTTGTGTTATATACGTATGTATTGGTCTGGGAAGGCTAAGAGAAAGAGAGAGAGAGAGAGCTAGCTACCTAGCTAACATTAAACACCTACAAGCGTAGTATTTTCCACTGTCGATAACGCGCCCGCCACCAGCTGCTACCAGAAAAAAAAAAAAAAAAAAAGGCCACGCCTACATCGAAGCCAAATAGTTCTAAAGGAGGGATTAACCCTTACACTTCTCAGAAAGGTGCTGCTGGTGAAAATGACTCACCTGATTCACCTTGCGTTTCTCCCTCCTCGTCGCGAGTCTTTTGGTCAACTGTAGCCTCTGTTAATTTGTTTTTCAGTTTTTCAGTTACTGCCGAGATTGCTTGCAACACGTAAAGAGATTCTTTGTTATTTATTATAAGTCTATTTCGGTATTTTCGAGGACCAAAAGTTTAATTTTTTATGGTTTTCTTCGTTTTCCCGAAATTCGTTGTATTTCCTCGGCTTTCAGTGTGTTTTTTTTTTTTTTGGGGCGGGGCAAAGTTTTCCTCTCGTCATAACAAGACTTCTGTACAGGAAATATTTTGGTATCGTTCAAGGAAAAACTTTAACTTTGTATCTTATTTTTTTTTATTATTATTATTATTATTATTATTATTATTATTATTATTATTATTATTATTATTATTATTGTTGTTGTTTTTTTTTTATTTTTGCATAAGAGTATTATTTTGAGTATAACAGGAGTTCGAATTACTTGATGTTTTTTGTATATTGTATTTTATATATTTACTTCTTTATAGAGAAGTTTTAATTTGCCTAAGGAGGTCTCACTATAAGTTTTGTTTTGGTATCTTATAATGAAATGCAAATATATTGAATTTACATTTTGATTTCCTTTGGTTTTTGAAATGTTATTGTGTCTAGAAAGGTCTTACTGTGGGAAGTTACGTTGTGTATTTTGGAAAAATGTTTTATTTTTTATTGCGTTTTCAGGGAATGCTTTTCATTCTTGAGAATTACACTTAATTTGTTTTTACTGCTTTTACTAAGAAAAATATATATACGAATTATTCCTTTTTAAGAAATGCATTCAGTTATTGTGGCGTTTATTTTTCCTGTTTGTTAAATGCACAAAAATCTTAACCGTTTCCAGTCATTCTAAAAAATGGCGCACGCTTTTTGTCGTTTAAAATAAAATTTCTTACATTTTCCGCTCTTTGAGAAGCGCGTAGTTTCTTCATTTTTAAATATACTTTCTTTTTTTGGTCACGAACTACGTTCAATTTTTTTATCTTTACGGCTAACACTCTTGCAGATTTGTCAAGTTTTTGTTTTTAAGAGAAATACATTTAATCATTATTTGTTTTTCTTAGCATGCAGTTTAACTGTTTAATATTTGAAAGTTTTTCTACCAGTGATCTATAAGCGCGTCCCACCGCATTCTTTTACCAGAGGCGATTTTTCTAGATATTTTATATTACGCTGTACGTCAAGCCTGTTAACAGAAGTGTTCAACGACGCACTAAAGAAAAGCGTGAAATCTTCATTTAAATTCACAGTACAGGTGTTTATCGTTTCTGCTCTCTCTCTCTCTCTCTCTCTCTCTCTCTCTCTCTCTCTCTCTCTCTCTCTCTTTTCCTCTGAATGTAGAGTATTATCGCGATATACGTCGCCTTATTAACAAGCTGCATTGACCGAGGATATAAATAATAAGGAAACACACACAAAGCTTTCATGCAGATCCTTTGCAGTGACAGTTGGTCCACCTGTCTCTCTCTCTCTCTCTCTCTCTCTCTCTCTCTCTCTCTCTCTCTCTCTCTCTCTCTCTCTCTGTCAGATCCTTTGAAGTGACATTTGGTCCTCCTCTCTCTCTCTCTCTCTGTCAGATCCTTTGCTGTGATAGTTCGTCCACCTCTCTCTCTCTCTCTCTCTCTCTCTCTCTCTCTCTCTCTCTGTCAGATCCTTTGCTGTGATAGTTCGTCCACCTCTCTCTCTCTCTCTCGTAGGTGGGTAGCGCTGTCAGTGCACCTCAAGCGGTACACCGTAGGCATTGCTCAAGGCTCTTTGCAGCGTCCCTTCGGGCCCTAGCTGCGACCCCTTTCATTCCTTTTACTGTACCTACGTTCATGTTCGCTTTCTCCCTTCGTACTTTCCACTTTCTAACAATTGTTTCGTAGTGCAACCGCGTTGAGGTTTTTCTACTCAGTTACACCCTTCAGACCCTTGTACTTTCAATTTTCCTCTCAGCGCGGAATGACCTCGTAAGTCCCAGCGCTTGGCCTTTGGCCGAAATACTGTGTTCCTCTCTCTCTCTCTCTCTCTCTCTCTCTCTCTCTCTCTCTCTCTCTCTCTCTCTCTCGCTTTTTGTCTCTGCCTCAGAGTTAACGAGCCAGAAGTGCAAAGTATGGCGATAAGATCGCACTGGGTCGTTCCGCAAATGGACCAGTCTCTGTATAACAACTTGTCGCACCCTCGGCGTTCCTAGCTTTGCTGGACCAGAGTTCTCATTTTTTTTTCTTTTTCCCGAAGGTAACAGTGGCTATTAAAGTGGGTAATGGAACTGAACTCCCCCTTCTTTTAGATGACAGTTTCCTTAACCGCTCGGGTTTCTTCGTTGAATTTTTTTGTCTATAATCAGATGCGTGTTTCAGCATTTTATTTCCTCTGGAGTTTTATGTGGTGGTGAATTTAGTGGTTGGTGTGACTTGGGCAGTTCAACTGGGTACGAGGGTTTTGTGTATATATGGTTCTCATGTTCGGCAGTTCAATC
>NC_089743.1:92241402-92243902 GCF_040412425.1 Macrobrachium rosenbergii
TATGTTGTCGGCCCTCTCCCGTTCTTCTGTTTAATAGAACCAACATTAAGATAGCGTGCATGTGAGGCGGTTGGTAATTGATTTCTCTGAGGAGCAAGTGATTCTTCGATCGGGTTCGTGGTTTACAACGCCTTAGGGTTTTTGAGCGGGGAAAGAAATGATTAGTCTCGTCGTATGATTTATTTTACACTTCTTGTGTACACTGGTTCCACCTTTGTTGCTCATTTGACTCATTTGGTTCGAGACTTGAAGTGAAAGTTCGCGAGGGCTAACATACGCTAAGACACTTCTTTCTCTATGTTTCTCTACTTCCATTCTTTCTGTCTCAGTTGTCAACTAACTTTTCCCGCGCGTTTCTTCTTATATCCCCTGTCGTCTTCGGTGTCAGCCGTGACGTCACGTCTCTGCGCACGTCCCACTTTCCGTGGCACCTCCTCCATTGCTTCATTCCGACCTTTGGAAGTGTGTTGTAAGGCATTCCTGTCGGTCATTGGGTACTGACCCCTTGTATGGAGTCTTTAGGTCTCTTCATCTAAGCCTATCCCTGAAGAAGGGGTTCATCTTCTTGGATTATCCCCTCGAAGGAAAGGGGGTGTGGATATTCCCCTGGAAGACCTGTTGGTTTTTGAAGGCGCGGTCAGATGCAATTCTCTTCGCGGCTCGCTGGTTCTGGTGCCGCTCTCGAGTTTGGGGCGTTGTTTGACAGACGAGAGACCTATGGCTGGATGGTCCAGCCCTGGTTACTTTTCCACAGACCCTGCGAAATATAATATCTCTCTTCGAAAAGCCAAGCTCTCTGTTATGTCAGTCACACATACACACACTCATTTTATATATATAGTCTTAATTTTAATGCCAATTGTTTTCGTGGAGTTCTTCCAGGAAATACCGGTGGAGCAAAAAAGATAAATTAGACTTGCTTTAATACAATGTGACAACGAGCATGGCCATTGAACCTTGGCAATGTCCGGGGAAAAATCGTTCTTTTCCCTTCCCATCGCCAGAAAAGAAAATGATTCAAAAATGCACTTGGGGAAATTAACTTTCACGGAAATACCTAGCCCGACATATTGTTTTTACAGCTGATTATCCTATTCATGCCCAGTGGTGCGTTGTGCTTTGAGGAATATTTACAAGGGAAAGCACAGTACAAAAACATTTACACTCTTATATTGTTGCTTCTGAATTGGATGGATCTAAAACCAGCACGGGCTCTTTTTCAGGGAAAGCACAGTACAAAAACATTATTCTCTCTTATATTGTTGCTTCTGAATTGGATGGATCTGAAACCAGCACGGGCTCTTTTTCAGGGAAAGCATAGTACAAAAACATTACACTCTCTTATATTGTTGCTTCTGCATGGGTGGATCTAAAACCAGCACGGGCTCTTTTTGGATGTACAAAAACATTACACTCTCTTATATTGTTGCTTCTGCATGGGTGGATCTAAAACCAGCACGGGCTCTTTTTCAGGGAAAGCACAGTACAAAAACATTACTCTCTCTTATATTGTTGCTTCTGAACTGGACGGACCTAAAACCAGCACGGGCTCTTTTTCAAGGAAAGCACAGTACAAAAACATTACACTCTCTTATATTGTTGCTTCTGAACTGGACGGATCTAAAACCAGCACGGGCTCTTTTTCAGGGAAAGCACAGTACAAAAACGTCACACTCTCTTATACTGTTGCTTCTGAATTGGATGGCTCTAAAACCAGCACGGGCTCTTTCTCATACGTATCCGAGGGCATTCTCCGCTGCCCGCAGACCTTTTCTCCTGCCCCTCATTCTTCTTTGAAGATGTTAACGCTGAGTTTGCTAAGGTATGCGTGGCATTCCGCCCCTGGTGCGTCCTCTCTCTTTGTGTCCTCTCCTCTCTCGCATTCAAAAGTGGTTTCTTTGCCGCGAGGGATACCGTCTGCAATCGCATGCCGAGGGCTTGTTTTCCTTCAACGAGTACATGTCCGTGTTGACGTCCCTCTGCGCCAGATGTCCAAAGTGACTGCAATTGAATCTCTGGCAGAGGTCCAATTAAAAAGGCAACTCCGTCGTTATGTTTGTGTTTTCGCGTCCTCTGCTAAAGGGCCTGTTTGCACCTCTTCTTTTTACGTTTTTCTGTCACGAAACGGCAGCCTGACTTTGGTCTCTCCACAAAGATTGTCTTGTCACGGTGTGTGTGTGTGTTAGGCAGCTATCGCCCAAGAATAAAAGGGAAAGCAATTTCCTTTTTAAAAAGAATATTCATCTCGGTAAAACCTCGCGTGTTCTTACGCCCACTCATTTTTTGGGAGGGGGTGTGGGTTTCATTACGAAGCATCACCCAGACTTTTTTTCTTCACTTAATATTTTTAACTGCGAGGTATATTAGGCCGCGCTCACCAAAGTAAATAAATAAATAAAAGGAAAGGCAACTTCTTTTTTTAAAGAGTCAGTTTTATTTTACCTCATGCTCACTTGAACCGTTAGTTGAATTTAAGGTTTTCGAGTCCACATGCGCACCG
>NC_089743.1:92248902-92353902 GCF_040412425.1 Macrobrachium rosenbergii
CTGATCAAGCCTCTCTCTCTCTCTCTCTCTCTCTCTCTCTCTCTCTCTCTCTCTCTCTCTCTCTCTCTCTCTCTCTCTCTCAATTAGACGGCGGCGTCTTCCTTTCTTCTAAGTGCAGAGGCTAACGGCACGGTCGTCCTAATACACTTTACTAGCCCAGGCCCGAATAACATCAGAAAAAAGATAATTGAAAACAGTAGCAGCCAGGTATTTCCAAAGTTTGACAATGAGAGAGAGAGAGAGAGAGAGAGAGAGAGAGAGAGAGAGAGAGAGAGAGAGAGAGAGAGAGAGAGAAAACTGTCGAAGTTGTTACGCAGTGTATAAGTATCGAATGTGACCGCACGAACAAAAATTTAATTAACAAATTGTGTCTCTTCAGCAATTTTCTTGATCTTGAAAAACAAATGTGACAATGAAGTAGAAAATATATATATATATATATATATATATATATATATATATATATATATATATATATATATATAAAACCAGGGAAATTTATGAGAGTATTATTATGACGATGACATTAAAACTCTGCGTCTGATCTTTAGCCTGAAGGAAACATTTATTTGGGATTTAGATTAAAAAAAAGATATATTAATAAGATTTAAAATGTTTGTTACTGATCAACACTTTACGATGACGGGGTTAGACGCGTGTTTGTGATATCCGTTTGAACAACCACAAACAAAGAAAGAAAAAAGAATTATATTCTTTGAGAGATACAACTTTCTTACCCTCTGCTGGTGAGTTATGGTGAAAGTGTTCAGTTTAAAATGTTAGGAACATCTTGTGTTGAAATCCAGCGCTATTTCATGCGGAAATGTTAGGCCATTGTTTCTCGAAGTTCTTTCCTGTCTATTGCGTACATTTGTTGAGTTTTAAGATATGAATCCGGACAGATATGAAGGAAAGGGCGTTTATTGAAGGGAAGAAACGTGATGAGAAAGATTAATTGACAAAATAAAAGACAAAAAGAGAGAGAGAGAGTGTGTGGGATAAACATTACTGTTGACACCAGGCGTCGCAGCACTCCACCTTGAAGGCCAACAGAGCCTATAAAGGTAGGCTACACACGCCTTCTACTATTTCAGTTTCAGCCGTATGTGGTGCGTTCCTTTCCCCTGCCATTACCTGGCCTATAATTATCCTGGAGTACTTAGTGTCTACATTCGGGACAAAGAAGGCCTTTCCGCCTGTGAAGGACTTAGTAATGGACCTTCACGAGCATTTGAAGGAGAGAGAGAGAGAGAGAGAGATTGTTGTCTTCGTTTTCAAGGGACGTTCAACCAGATGAAACAGAGTTTGAAGGCTCCTCCGATTCTTGCCACGTCTAACCCGCATTGCTCTCATAAACACCAAGATGTCATTTTGACGTATTTTGATGTAAAACCCTTTGTCAGCTACAATTGTCGGCTCCCGGGAGTCGCCAAATCTCAATGAGAAGAGTTGACGGCCCGAGTTAAATCCTCGGCGCTTTTCGTGGAAGGTCTTCTTCTTCTTCTTCTTCTTGCTCCGATGCTGCTGAAAGCAGTTCCTCGGGTACCTTGTTTTGAACAGTTTATATGGAGTTTGTGGGACAAGATAAACGATCGTGAATGGAATGTGGTATGGATAATAAATTTTGTTGATGCCTGTAAGAAAAGTTAAAGAGTGTTTTAATAAGATAAAAATTTGATTAAATTGAAGATGGAGACATAAGGTCGTGAAGGATGTTGGAGGATTGGAAGTGGTTGATTCTTGTAAGTACTTGAGAGTTTAATCATGTGTGAGGAGACTCGGACAAGAACCGAGCCATAGAAAAAGGTAGAGAGAGAGAGAGAGAGAGAGAGAGAGAGAGAGAGAGAGAGAGAGAGAGAGAGAGAGAGGTATCCATACAAAGAGTAGAACGATCAAGTATGGATAGCCAAAAGTTAATGTTGAGCCAAGTATAATCTACGAAAGATAATTTGAACACCGAATATGAATGAGAGGAAAAAAAGTAGACGCAGATGAAATTAATTGTCTTTATAACACATTCCGGGTGAAGAGGACTGAACTTTAGACTGAAATTAACTAGGTACAGAGCAAAGAGTTTTACGCAAGACTGAACGAAAGGAGGGGTGAGGTTTTGAGTTCATAGGTTCAGCTGTTACCAAACCATGTTACATTAAAATAAACCTACTTACTGTAGATTGAATCATTAACAACTTACGATAAGCGAGCACCATCCCTCTCCGAGAATCGAATACGTAAAAGAATACATTAGTTTTTTCCGTCAGTCCGTGATTGGACTGTCCGAAGTGGCCCCTGAAATTCGTACCCTGACCTGATTCAGACCTTGGAGATTTATATTATGAAGAGGAAGCCCTTTGTTTATCGGTGTCCAGTCTCCCGAGAGTCTGTTGGACGCTGCATTATGTATCTATAAATGTTTATACGACGGCACTTTATGACTATAAAGGGATATATATAAAGCATTCGCACGTGAATGAGTGCATTAGGTACGATGGACCTACATCAATAAAAATGCATTAATAAATGCAGTACATACAGTATATAGTGGACACATACACACACACACAAACATGTTTGGAAGCATGTATAAAAGAAAATCGTCGATAAGGCATGGCTCTTCAAGATTGATTGATTAATTGTGGGTTATCTGGCGTCACAACTACCAGGGTCACTGACGCCGAATACGAAATGTGATCTTTTCACTTTTATAGTATGTTATAAAAATTAAAAATAAAATTCTGCTAAACAGAACTACATATAAATTTGACTAACAAGAAAAACAAAAAAGAAAACTAACTAAAATAAATAAATAAATATATAAAATTCTGCTAAAAAGAACTATTAATAAATTTGATCCGATAAAAACAGTATAACTTAAGAAGAAAATATATGTATACTAAGACAGCACATCTGTCAAATATATTTGAGAAGACCAGCTTTTCATCAGGAAAAACCTCTAAACCACCTTAATCTACGCCCGTGCGACTAACACCACTATACCCCCATTCAAAACCTGGTTACGTAGCTGGGACATCATCCACAACACCATACAACTCTCTGCAAGCTCTCGCTCAATGAGATAAGTTATGGACATTGGAAAGAGGGTCAACGTTTGCCTTATACGTTTATGAGTCTTATTTATCGATGCTAGAGTCGAGAGCTGACAGTCTGGTCGTGTGAGATGTGGCTTGTGTGCGTTTGTGAATTTCTCTGGAGCAGACGCGTCTGTGCATACTAAAATCAAACTTTGAAACAAGATATCATAATGAATTTTTAACTCTTAAGCAAAAGTACAGGTGAGTATTGGTGCAACGATAACTGTTCCTAGACCTCTCTTTAGGCAACAGAAGCAGGGCAGCCTTTGACCCAAGACTTGAAGGCAAGAGACAGTCATAACTTTAATCAGGAAAGACTGAACAAGATTCACCAGATTTAGTAGAGACAGGAACCTTGTTCCTCAGGAAACAAAGATATGAGAGTGGTCATCGTCAGCAATGAACCTGAGGCAGTCAAAACATTACTCAAAAAGTTAGGGCAGCCTTGACCCAAGACTGGATAGTCTTGATTTCGAGCAACAAGCACAGGAGAGTCTTCATTCTAAGCAGCAAACGCAGGATAGTCTTGACTTTGAGCAAAATAAACAGGAATCTTGACTCTAAAAATGAAACACAGGAGAGTCTTGACTCTGAAAAAAAAAAAAGGACAGTCTTGACTCTGAGCAAAATGCGCAGGGGAGTCTTGACTCTAAAAGAACACAGGATAGTCTTGACTCTGAGCAAAATGCACAGGAGAGTCTGGACTCTAAAAGAACACAGGATAGTCTTGACTCTGAGCAAAATGCACCGGAGAGTCTTGACTCTAAAAAGAACACAGGATAGTCTTGACTCTGAGCAAAATGCACAGGGGAGTCTTGACTCTAAAAGAACACAGGATAGTCTTGACTCTGAGCAAAATGCGCAGGGAGTCTTGCCTCTAAAAGAACACAGGATGAGTCATGATGTCTCTGAGCAAAATGCACAGGAGAGTCTTGATCCTTAAAAAGAACACAGGATAGTCTTGACTCTGAGTCTTGCAGCAAATGCACAGGGGAGTCTTGACTTAAAAGAACACAGGATAGTCTTGTCTCTGAGCAAAATGCACAGGAGAGTCTTGGACTCTAAAAGAACTTGACAGGATAGTCTTGACTCTGAGCAGGAGAGTCTTGCTTAAAAAGGAACACAGGAGATTCTTGACTCTAAAAACACACAGTCTTGATAGTCTTGACTCTGAGCAAAATGCACAGGAGAGTCTTGATCCTTAAAAGGAACACAGGAGATTCTTGACTCTACATGATAGTCTTGTCTCTGAGCAAAATGCACAGGAGAGTCTTGACTCTAAAAGAACACAGGATAGTCTTGTCTCTGAGCAAAGTGCACAGGAGAGTCTTGATCCTTAAAAAGGAACACAGGAGATTCTTGACTCTACATGATAGTCTTGTCTCTGAGCAAAATGCACAGGAGAGTCTTGACTAAAAAAGAAACACGAGAGAGACTTGACTCAAAAAAAAAAAAAAAAAAAAGGATAGTCTTGACTCTGGGGAGCGAACATAGGAGGGTGTCGACTTCAGCAACAAACGCAAATATAGTCTAGACTTTAACGTTAATGAAATAACTGGCCAATCCTAGCTTGCTCTTTTAAAAGAGTCAAGTACAGAAGAAGAAGAAAAAATTATCTCGAGGAATCTGTACAATTTTACTGAGCAAGCAACGCTGTCTTCAAACTGTCCAGTTTCGTTGTAAAAGCACTCGTAGAAGTATCTTTATATTTTTCAGGTGGAACTAATTTAGTGAATTCCTTGAAGACATCAACAGATCATTCTTAATGCCTGTGAAAAAAAAAAGGTACAATTTACGGACAAACAACAGCAGAAAGTTGCTGAAGACGAAGAATGAACGAATAGACGTTTCCAGTTGCTTACGCAAGGCTTAGAATTTACGGACAGACAGTTGTCAATGCTTATGCAATATGCAAATCAGGTACGTGTGCGACTGCAGAAGTCGTATACAATTGATAAGAATCCTTGCCCCATGAGACGGGTTCCCCCATCTTTCAGACGCAAGACTAAATTCCTGTCTTGTCTTTTAACTCGCGTCCCTGCGTTTAAATCAGTAGTCTTCGTCGACTTCTTATAAAGATAATAAGGAAAGGAAATATGATGTATGAACAGGTTTTCCTCTGTTGATTTTTTTTTTTTTTTTTTTTTTATGACAACAAAATTAAACATTTTAAAATTGTGCAACAGAAGCAAAACTTTCTTACTTTTTCCCCTCTGTTGGACGGACAGAGTCCAGAGCTCAACAGCAGGCCTCTTATGCCCTTTTGGCAAGGGTCCGTGTTGGCATAAGGCCGTCCAAACCTTGCCCTCACCACAAAAGTATTTTTGTGTTGACTGTTTTAACTTGACCTAAAGATGTTTTTTTTTTATTTAAAATAACTTTTGCAGTTAGAAAGGGCTGTTGAACTTTTTAAATAAGGTAAATTCTCTCTCTCTCTCTCTCTCTCTCTCTCTCTCTCTCTCTCTCTCTCTCTCTCATAGATGGGATGGAACAGGTAGCGCGAACATTTATAAATTTCAAGTCTCCTTCCCCATCATTCAAAATATCTCTAGAATTAGCCAATAAGTCAGAAAATTAGCGAGGAAAAACACCAGAAACCTTTAGTTAGCGAAACGCTGAAGACTCTCCAAGCTGGTAGCCCTGTCAGAGGTGAAGGTCAAAGATCAGAGTCAGCAGTTAGGGTCACAAAGTATTTTCCAAACGTGATCACTTGACAAAGGACTAGACCCTCGAGATGGGTCTTGGCAAGTCCCTTGCTTGAATACCAAATGAGCCTGGAAATTCTGATTGCCTTCTGCATTGTGTGGGTGAAGGTTTGCAAGAGTAAATAGTTTTTACAAGAAAATGTTTGTGTTGAAAAATTTATGGACGTTAGAGAGAGTGGTTTGCTGTAAAAATAGGCTTCAAACCCTGGTTTGTAAATTCTATCGTTTTCGATTTATCTGGGTAAGTTGATGAGAAAATTCGAAGGTGGAGAAGATGGATGAAATGTTCGCGGCTGATATGATCAGAATTGGCGAAAGCAAAGTGAGATTGGTGATGGTAGGGAGAAGTTGTAGAGACTATTGAGAGTCAAAAAGTGAAAGGAAAAAGTTGAAAGCGAACGTAGTCACTTTCATGAAAGTGATTGGGAGTAGGAAATTGAATGATGAAGGCCAGTTTATGTGATGAAAGATGTAGTTGATTAATAGTAGTTCTTTGAGAGAGAGATGCGTGAATCTTGACAAGTCCTGATTATTCTGGTCCACCTACAAATTAGAAGTCGAGTTTTAGATTACGTACTTTTACGAAAACTGCTGCATTATAAACTGGTTGCGTCACACAGAATTGTCGAACATAACACGGAGAGGTGCTGTCTAAATTTTGAATTGTTAGACAAATTCAACTGAACCGAGGAAGGTTAATTTTTTTCTCGACATTAAAAAATGAAATTCCGTTGAAAAACAGAATTAACAGATTATAAATTAAGCGTCGATGAAATGGCTTTCATCTTCAGTGACAACCATCTTCGCGACAGATGTTGTCTACTCACAATATACAATAATGATTTATGGAAGAATTTATATATACATATATGTATATATATATATATATTTATAGATAACCCATTACAAAAGGGGTTAGCAGGCCCCCTGAATTCCGTAGATCACTTGGACAGAGCATGGATGGGAACAAAGAGTCACTGTGCCATATAAACGCTTGGGTATGGTGCCTAAGGTAAACAACCATTACACCCCTCAAGTGTCGCTGGACGCTTGGCATCAGTGCTTCAGGACGCGATTGGCCCCTGAGGCCTGGTAGAAGCGATCCGCCAATGACCTCAAACTGTCGGGGCAAGGTAGGAGGTGAGACAAGGTGAGAATGAAAAGCGCCGCTGGGCATTGGCAGGCGATTTGGTCAGGCTCTTCGAATGTAGAGAGATGTGCCCGCGCCCAAAGCCTTGCCCCTCCCTTCACTCGTAGCCTTTATCGCTGAGCGCCTTGTGCAGATGTAAGAAGCAGTTGATATTGTGAAAATTTTATTGCACAAGCAGTTCATCCACGAATCAGCAGTGGCAGTGGCCACTGTAATGTTCTTCTCTGAAGCCACATTCTTATAGGAAACGGCTATATATAAATATATAATTGTAATAACCACAATGCCTTTTCAACTTCTGGTTCTCAAGGTCGGTAACGTGGCCTCATTCTGTTACTTTGGATGCTGGTTCGAACCCTGTTACGAGCGTCAGAATTTCTTCATATTCTTCTACTTGCGTCTTAGGCTCAGTAGTGACAAGCATACCCAAAAGGTGTGAAGAAATCGAGAAGTTATGAGGGCATTGTGGTCATTACAATCGCATATGTATGGGGTAAAAAGTGACTAGTAGATTCAATATACATATATGTATATATAAATTTCTGACTCACATCAGGATCGAACCCAGGTCTTTCAATTGAAAGGCAAGGGCGCTGCCCACTGGGCCACACAAGTCTAAAAGAAGTTGGAACCTGAGAGCAACTGCACCCAAGGAATTACCTGGGCAAGCTAACTGCTTGCATACCAGCGAGTTTGTTGCTCTCAGGTTCCAACTTCTTTTAGACTTGTGTGGCCTAGTGGGCAGCGCCCTTACCTTTCAATTGAAAGACCCGGGTTCTATCCTGATGTGAGTCAGAAATTTATTTCTGTTCCACACGTGATTGTGTTGATTATTTTTATATGTATACACGTATATGTATATACATATATAATTCGCTTCTTGTTCATAACGTCTCATCTTCGCATCAAGATAAATTGGTCTCTTAGCCTCCATGGCATTTGTCAAGTACCCTTCAAACCCGTGAATTACACTGTCTATTAAATTCTGCTTCTTGAACTTGCGAGCACTTGCGTCAGTCTTAAGCCTACATAAAATTCATCTCAGTCTCAAATCTTTCTCATTATTATAAAATTCAGCTCAGTCTCAAATCTTTATTATTATTATTATTATTATTATTATTATTATTATTATTATTATTATTATTATTATTATTATTATTATTATTATTATTATTTACCCGGATATCACTGACCACCCAGAAAATATAAGTGGAACCAAAAATTCTTGGAGATGTCATAAAAATTTCAAATTCTGTGGAATTTTAACATAGCCGAGTTCTGAAAAAGGTTTTGATCCATTGTATAAAATATTTATGCGCTCGGATGTACTTTTGCCTAGATATGAATTTGCATAAATGCTTACATGATGTATACGTAGCAATGAATTAACGAGTGAATACGTAATTATATTCGATACAAGTCAAAATGTATCGTTAATCAGTGACATTAATTTGGGTCCATGTATGGTCAGTGAAGAGTATAAGCATCTATATACGAGTATATATACATACATATATAAGATATATATATGTATATATGTATATATATATATATAAAATATATATATGTATGCAATTATGTATGTAAGGTACCATGTAAAATTCCACTCATGAAGATTCCACCCAAGAAAATATAATGTTAAATATACTATGTTTTTCGCATTATAGTTTATTTTTTGTAATAGAATTTAGAAAATATACTTGTGTTCTGTGTAGCCGCCATCTTGTTGCGCTGGTTCCAAGCCGTTGTCCTTTGACTGAGTACCCTCGCCCAGAACAACGGGCAAGAGCCATTATTAACCGAGTTAATGATGGACGTTTGTTTCACTTTGGTCAGTCTTGCTGGCGTCAGCTTTGCGAACTAGGTAAAAAGAGCACAACACTGACCTTTCTTCTCCAGCAAAAGTGAAATGCTTCAGTGCTTCGGCATTTCTACCCACCCAAGATGTTGCTGATGCTTGGAACTGCTTTCCGGCGGCGGCGAGGCACAGACAGAATTGATTTCATAATTTGAACAAACTTACACTGGTGTTCAGCGCGGAAGGGGGCGAACGAAGAGTAGAACCTGTTTTCCCTCAAGAGACGCAGAATGTAAGAGAACGTACTCTAAATGACGACCCGAGGACGAACATTCATGTTGAAGGTTTTAGTAGTGCTCAAAGAACCTCGACCAAGTATGCATCCACGTTTGTGGGCGCTTTGTTCTTGCAAAAAGAGGAAACTCACACAAACAATTATAGTTCATTTAAGAGGAGGACATTCCTCCCAGAAAAGAAAAAATACAAGTCGACAAATGAAAGACTGAAAAATCTCGTCGGAAATGATCGGCCATCATGTACTGTGGAATTTCTAAAAGGTATCGCATAAGTTGGAATAAAACCATGAAAATATATCATTTTAGATCCGTTTGTTTTAAACTCATTTCAAAACAATTAAGAAGCATTTATATTATAAGGATAAAATATACGTTTGACATCTTAGTTTTTATAGATTCTGTATTTCCATGGGTGGAATCTTCGTGGGTAGAATTTTACATGGGTGAAATTTTCGAGGGTGGGATTTTCTGGGTGAAATGTTAGTGGGTAATTATCGGGTCACGTATGTAATATATTAATTAGCCATATATCAACAAATTAATCTATGTATATTATTCACAATATACATATGTATATATATACATATATATAATATATATATATATACATACATGTTGGTAGCGCCTTGCCTTTTAATTGAAAGACCTGGGGTCGACCCGATGTGTGTCAGAAATTTACATTTATATATAGATGGATAGATAGATGAGTGTGTATTGAATAAAAAAGGTTAGAACGTCCAAGATCAATCGTCCTCATAATACATGTGTTGTAAGAGGAACTAAAAAATTGAAAGTTTTAAAGATTTGTTTAAGAAGTGGTACAAAGACTGTCTTAGGTAAAAGGATGGACTGTTAGAGACGGTGAGTTCACGTGGAGAGAACGGGAGCAATAGTTTGGTGAAAAGAGTCCACAATCAGGCGGGAAGAAGAAATGATCTAAAAGCTCTGGATAGATGGAGTGAAGTTATCGTTATTATTATTATTATTATTATTATTTTTTTTTTTGAGAATTGAGGACCCTCATAATTTAGGAACAGCGGGAGTGCGTGCAATATAGAGATGAATAGTGCAGTTTTTGTGGCGTTGCTCGAAAAACTGCGTTTGAGCCCTCTTAAGTGGGTGAATGAGTCGCTAAAATTGAGGAAGTTCTTTGCGCAAAGTGTCCTTCTACTATTCAGCAGATTAGTTAATTAGTCAGCAACAGATGTGTTGCTTTTTCTCTGGCAGCCTCCGCCACTGAGGGAAACAGTAGAACGGAGAGAGAGAGAGAGAGAGAGAGAGAGAGAGAGAGAGAGAGAGAGAGACTTGTTACTTGCATTCATAACTAAGTAGACCGGATGAATTTGCTATGAGTTCCCGTCGCCAAGACCAGGGGAGTATGAAGTGGTTGACGTACCTTGTCTTGCTCCTTTGGTCTCTCTCTCTCTCTCTCTCTCTCTCTCTCTCTCTCTCTCTCTCTCTCTCTCTCTCTCTCTCTCTCGGGGCCCCTCTTGTATTGGTGTAGCAGAAGTTTTTGTATCCAAAGAAGTACAATGCGACGTCAATAAATGGCTTGTTTTTCATTTATCAATCGGTTTTAAGACAACAATCGCTTGGTTTAGTACCCAGTCCAAATAAGATGAACCAAAATTAAAAAAAAAAAACATATATATGGAACGATACAGAGTTCCAATATTGCTTTGCAAAGAAACAGGAAACTAAACCAGTATGACTACTGCACACATTAGGTTATCTTAACGCCTCATAACGCAAAAAACAGCAAACCTTAAATGAAACTCTTGGTCGTGATCCTAACATCACTATAGCAAGAGGGTCTGGGTTTCATTCTTAGAACGAACCAGAGTTGCTTAGACTTCACCATGCGAGGAGTACAGTGCTTTATCAATCACCTTTTCATCATCAATCACACCATTAATTTATGTTTCATCTTCATCGCTGCGCTGAATAATCCTGGTGGGTTCCGGCGCATGGTCTTCAAGACCTTAATTTCATAATTTCAGTCAATCAGTAGAGGCCACAGCGTGATGGTTCTTGGCTTTGAGGAAAGACAGTAACGTCCATTCGATCCTGCAGAAGCGGGTGAATCGGTTGCACACCATGGGCAGTCATGCTCGATTGAGCCATACGTTTATGAATTCATAAATGAAGAAAGTACTTTTTGATGTTACCTTTTTGTGAGGGGGGGCAACAATGTCTTTGCTGCAAGCAGTCTGACAGATAATATGACGCAGTTCCATTAATCATTGTTCAGCATTATTGACAACCTAATATCTCTTAACGAAACATTGTTGTTTTATGAGCATTATTTACGAGCCATAATTCCTTTTATTGCACCGAGTAACTCTTCCATCACCCCCCTCGATCTTCGACTAATGCGCTTAATCGCTCCCCCTGCCAGCTTTGCAAACGCACAGAATCATGTTTGTTTTCGCACTGCTTGAGAAGAATGTAAGCTTGCAATCGCTCTTGCTTCCCCAGGGGCATTATGGCACCGCTTGCTTATGCAGTGTGCGCACGGGCACGCGCGCCAGCTCTCACGTTCAAGTGACAAACTTCTGAATATTTGCGAGTCCTTGAAAACTGATACAGGTCTCATTCTTTTGTTCTTTCTCTTTATTTTTCTTGTCCTAGTTCTGAGTGAGACATTTGCAAAATAAACAACGGGGTTTGTGGGCCATTCTCTCTCTCTCTCTCTCTCTCTCTCTCTCTCTCTCTCTCTCTCTCTCTCTCTCTCTCTCTCTCTCTCGTTTCCTTTTGTTTAATTTTATGCCCGGGGATGTAGACATGAAGAGTGAGACTTTGCATTTAGCTTTGTGAAAGGCTGGTGTTTTGATATGGGTGTTGAATATTGAGGTACATACATACATACATGTATATATCTATATTAATAAAATCCGAGTGGAACTTGTTTGTCCGCCGACCCGGTGGGGGCGGGGTAGGTGGGGGATTGGGAGGGTAAGGGGAGACATGACACAGCAGCCACCCTCCTCATGCAAACCTGTTTATCCGCCCCAGCTGGGGTCGGGTAGGTAGGGGAGACATGACACATCCACCCTCCTCCTGCAAACCTGTTTATCCCCCCCAGGTGGGGTCGGGGTAGAGGTGGGGATTGGGAGGGTAAAGGGAGACATGACACAGCCACCTTCCCTATGCAAACCTGTTTATCCGCCCCAGGTGGGGTCGGGGTAGGTAGGGGAGACATGACACACCCACCCTCCTCCTGCAAACCTGTTTATCCGCCCCAGGTGGGGTCGGGGTAGGTAGGGGAGACATGACACACCCACCCTCCTCCTGCAAACCTGTTTATTCGCCCCATGTGGGTTTATCCGCCCCAGGTGGGAGCAGGGTAGGTAGGGGATTCAGGTTTTTCCAAACGCTAGTAGCTATGACTTGGACCACTGACAAATGATCTCGTTTGACAATTTTCCGTAAGGTGTATTTCAAGAGAGATCTTTTGCTGTCTCAATAGATGCCTGAGCCTCTTTTCCTGCCGAGGGCGTGCGGACAGATTTGCTGAACGGCAGAGGCACCAATATGGCATAAATGTGCTTCGCGGTCGAGCTTCTCCAAAGGTCCAGAGGTCCTTTATTCCTATTCCTCACACCGTTGGACTGTGGAAAGCTCGAACAAAGATGCCGTGTATTAATACACTAAAACAACTCATACCTTGTATTCTATTCATTTATTTTTATTAGTATATATTAATTTATTGATTAATAAATTTGTCTTTTTTCTGGTAACTGATTTCTGTATTTCGTATCATCTTCTGTAACTTCTTTCAAAAGGACGTAACTTTGGAAACTTTTCAAAAGGGGTTATTTTCTGAGAATATATATATATATATTATATATATAAACTTGATAGTTCATAGTTATAATGTGTTATTTATATGTATATATATATATATATATATATATATATATATATATATATATATATATATATATATATATATATATATATATATATAAGATAAAGATATAAATATAGTATATGTATACATATAAAATTGCAAACATACACACAAATGTATATATATATATATATACATATATATTCTCTTATAATTTCCTCTAATGATACTTTGAAATTTGAATAAAGACACACATATATATACGGTGCCTACACATTCACCTATATTATTTTTACCGGTGCACTCGCTGTCCACACCCCTAAGTGAAAGCCAAGGACTTTCGATTCCTTATTCAGGAGCAAGAACTCTGCTGTACCCCTCTTCCGGGAAAGCATCGAGACTGAGAGGTGCCGAGAAACGCCCACTAATTGGGATGAACTGAGTGCCAAACCTCTCTTTATTTGATTTCCTAACCTGAGAGGAATCAGCTGCTCAGTGCTGTGGTTCAGAGTGACTGATGTTAGCTTTTTTGTGAAATGTAATACTTTGGTGTTGTTTATTGTGTGTGTGGCTGTATATATATATATATATATATATATATATATATATATATATATATATATATATATATATATATATATATTGCATCATATGTACAACCACGAGTGAGGGGTAGCTTGCTGGGTGTAGCTCCTGACCGGTTTTGTTCAGTGGCTCAGAAATAAAGTCGAAACCAGCCAGGACCTACACAAAGTATGTTATTTCTTCACCTGTGGTCTGTATATATGTATATATTATATATGTGTATGGGTGCGTATATGTATTTTTCCCACGTGATTTCACAGAAAGACAGTCATTATTTGGCCTCAGGAATTTCAGAAGGCATTTCTGCCATCCAAAAGAACCCATTTTTTGCAAAAATTCCACGATTCCATTCGGAAGAGTTCTGATAAATCTTTGCTTGAAGTAAACACTACAGCTGGCGTCACAAATTTCGGAGGTCTGCGGCGCCATCACCAAAAGAATAGAATTGACAAGGAAATGACCACGTTCTTAAAAATTAAACTCTTCTATATTTTCAGTAATAGCTTTGAAGAATTCATCGCGAACGCATGCATATTGCTTTCTCAAGTCCAGATGAGCTGGAACAAATCTTCCAAGAGGCATACAGCGCTGTAACTGCAGATTAGACTTGAAATGATTCTCCTATTCCTTTCTTTTATAGCTATCTCTTGCCGCTTGGTGCCCTTCACCAATAATCTATTATATACTTTGTATCTCATTCTCTATATCATCTCTGTTCTTTTTGAAATCTGGCAGTAGTATGTTTTTATTTATTTTGACTGATCGCCTCTCCTTTTATGCCACAAACTCTACTGCCTGTCTTTTTTTATTTGAACTTGAGGGCCCACTTTTTTTTTTAGTCCAGTTTTTATGCTGTGGATTCATAAGAGGGGCTGAGCACATGACATCATTTGTAGCCATTTAACTGCAAATAATGATCGTCTCATCGACTTGAAAAACCAGCGGTTTCTTGGTGTTTCCTCAGATACACCGACTCCATTCTTCTCAACTAAATCTTCCCTGTGAAGTGATGCAGAATGTGGAACGTACTGGTGGGTCATATGACTTATGTCATTAATTACGGGCTTTCATCTCTCTCTCTCTCCCTTGAATATTGAGAAGTAGGGCTTTCATCACCTAAATATGGCGTGTTCCTTTGAGCCTCTGCTCAGCGCCTCTTCTCAAAACACACACGACGTCAAAACAAAACAAGATGCGCAGAAATCCTAAACTTCTGAAAGGTTGCCCCGTGGAGGCGGAGGTAGAGAGAGGGGGGGGTGTTAATCCACCAAAGCTCTCGGCCCGATTTGACCGCCTACGCCCTAGTTACGCCCATATAGTTGCTAATAGAAGCGACCCCGTTAGACGATGCGCGTAAATCCGTTCGTTGAACTCGCGTTCGAGATTACGCAGTCGCGATTGGTAAACGAGGGTTAAAATGGATAAGCGTACTGGGTTCATCTCACTGGAACAACTCGACACAATTCCGGTGCTTGATCTTTCGAGCTCTGTTCAAGTTACGCCTTAATTTGGCGGTCTCTGGCGGTGCGGCGCAACTGGCTCCTCAGAAAATTGGTTGCATTTTTGGGTAAATGAGCGGAGACCTTGCTGGCATGAGGACAAACTCATTTGAAGGAGAACAGAATGGGGGGCAAAACAAAATTCTCAGTATTCATGGCAAGAAGTGTCAATGTTCCACTTCAAAGTAGTTATGATTAATTCCAAGAAGGAACGCCGTCAAGTTGTCTTAAGTCTCTCTCTCTCTCTCTCTCTCTCTCTCTCTCTCTCTCTCTCTCTCTCTCTCTCTCTCTCTCTCAGACAACAAGCGTAATAGTCACTACAGTACAATGGACTCAATATGGTTATGAACGGACGACTAAATTCGTATATTTATTTATTCATGTATTTGAAAAGTTGGAAATTTTTCATTGCTGGAAAGTATCACAGATTCAATGGTATTCGATTCAAGGTCTCTATACCGTTGGTTTTCTGCGATCGACAAAGCTCAGCAACTTCGGCTCTGGTTATTGCTTGGATGGGGTAACAAGCAAAAAATGTCCTGAAGCCGTCGTCACATAATATTCCTCTTGAATATGTTAGGGCCGAGCGTCTGCTTAACAGCTTCATACAAAAGCAGATAAATAAACAAGTAAATAAAAGAAGCGCTTGTTGCAAATTGGACTGGTAGCACTTCTTGGCGTTACCCCAGAGGCTCTTCTCTACTCAAGCCTTTTCAAGGATTTTTAGTCTCTTGTACCCTTCCCTTGTACGCTCAAGAACTCACTACCGTCTTTCTTGTTTTATGAAGTGTAGTTTCTCTTTCCTTATTGTTTTCTTTGTTCCTGATCATTCCTGTGCTGATTGAACGGAAGTGGTATATTTTATGCTTGCAATTCGTGATACGTTTAAAACACGTAAAGCGTGCAAGAATGGAAACGAGCAGCGAGACCTGAGAAGATTACAGAATGTCAAGAACATTTTAATTGAGCTTAAACATAAAGTTGTTCACACACAAGGTACGATTTGCAAAAGCTCAATCAGACTGAAAATAGAGTGAACAGTCTTGGAGGATACTGGAAATTTCCTATCATGAAAATGTCCTCAGGATAACTGTCTTTCTCACTGGCTCCATTTTATGAGTAGAATATATTGCTAAGCCAACAGTTCAGGCGTAATGACTGTCATTATTATTATTATTATTATTATTATTATTATTATTATTATTATTATTATTATTATTATTATTATTATTGTTGTTGTTTAAGTTCATTGGTGTTCATGCTTGAAGAAGTATTTAAATTATTATTATTGTTATTATTATTATTATTATTATTATTATTATTATTATTATTATTATTATTATTATTATTATTATTACTATATTTGGTATTGTTGTTTTCAGTTCACTGGTGTTCATGCTTGAAGAAGTATTTAAATTATTATTATTATTATTATTATTATTATTATTATTATTATTATTATTATTATTATTACTGTATTTGGTATTGTTGTTTTCAGTTCATTGGTGTTCATGCTTGAAGAAGTATTTAAATTATTATTATTATTATTATTTATTATTATTATTATTATTATTATTATTATTATTATTATTATTATTATTATTATTATTATTATTATTATTATATTTGGTATTGTTGTTTTCAGTTCATTGGTGTTCACGCTTGAAGAAGTACTTAAATAAGCATAAATGAATGAAAGTGAAGATGGCCTTATCTGAAATCACCTGCAGTCTTCCAGACGGCATTCGAACCTAGGGGTAAGTGTGAGGCTGTTAGCCCTAGACTTTTCTACAGTCCAATTGCAACATTGTTCACTCTTCCCACTGCCATAAACCCAATTCATTGCTTATGTCAGCAGCGTCATATTAGGGTTTAACAGAACGTACAGAAATAATTCCATCCCTCTTCGCAATTCAGCAGGAGACCTCGTGTGCTATTTGTAAGTTTAATAGGATCGTCACATAGGTTGGTTCCTTAAAGTTCGAATCGACAGCCATGGAGCTGTCAGCTACAGAACTGGCGCGGAACTTTCAAATCACGAATTTTCTAACATCAGGGATCCTGCTGATGAATGCAAATATTCAGTTCAGTATAAAGTCTTTAAGGTTTTGGGCAGAGCCTCCAGTCATCAGCTTTTAACAATGAATGAATCCACGAAAGAATTGGTAGGTATCTCTGCCTCTTGAAGGGAGGAAGGTAATAAAAGTCAAAATAAATTGCGTAGAGGCCAGTGCTCCGACGTGTTTCAAATCCTACTCTCTCTCATTTCTTTTAAAACGTCAAATCATTTTTACTAGCAAGACACGTAAACACATGTAAAATATATATATATATATATATATATATATATATATATATATATATATATATATATATATATATATATATATATATATATATATATATATATATATACACACACATAATGCTTGCGATGAGGAATTCTTTATCAACAGTCTTCTAAATTCTCGAACCAATTCTGCCTGAGCTGTAAGGCGAAGTTGGCTGTTAAAATAAAATTCGACTGTGGAAAGAAGCATATTAACGATTGCGGATAATATCATAGCTTTAAAATGTGCAATTTCTGGAAAGAATGCTAAATAACCTCCAGCGATTCTCCCCAACTCTGAGGAAACTTCATGGAAGAACTGCCCATGAGATCACTGGCTCTTTTCTCTTCCCAGAAACATCTAATCAACCAAAGATTTAACCGGGACATAAAACCTCCCCTGCCATCAACCCTTCCTCATTATGTGTTGTTATTAATATCCTTCACGTCTTTGCTCAGTGAAAGTGTTCGTTCAATTAATCTTTTCGTATGCTGTCAAGTAACGAGTTTTCGCAAACATGATTATCATTCCTTGAGGAACAACACTAATGATTTTGAATATTCTGACTGGTTACGTTCGCTGAATGTTTAACGGGTATTAGGGAATGTTTTAGCATTTCTCTAAATTGTTTTTTTCTTCAAAATTCTACACAGGATTTTGTAATTAAATAAAAAAACAGGTTTTCAATTTTGAATATTCAGCATGATTTTTTGAAATCTAAGCATTACTCAGTTACCCTACGTGTTTGAACGATGTTAAATGTAAATTTGATCTTGCGTTTCGTATTGTCATGAAATAAAAGATTCTTTTGCAGTGTTCGTGTTATTTTTATTTCATGAAATCAGAAGGGATATAAGTAATTTCATTTTTATTTCATGAAATCAGAAGGAATATAAGTCATTACATTTAGTGTCCACCACATTATATTTTGATAAACGCTATCCCATAAAGGAAAATGTTTTGCGATTTCTTTTAACAGAATTATATTTAGTAGAATCAAATATTTAATTAAAAATAGTTCAATAACACTTGAGAAAAGGCTTCAGTACCCAGGGAGCGAGAGACTGGGTGCGTGCATGATAGGGGTGAATGGTGCTGTCCTTGCGTGTACAGCGGTTTTCGATGCATTGCTGATTTGCTGATAGGCATTCTGTGTAGGTGGACGGAGCCAATGATATCGTGGAAGATATATACAGTATATATATATATATATATATATATATATATATATATATATATATATATATATATATATATATATATATACATACATACATACATACATACACATACACCCACCACAATTTGGCGAAATTTATGACCACTGTGATTAATGGCTGAGAAGCGAAGGTTGAGTGCGGAACCGACTTCCTGTGAGATCACCCGAGTTCACCTCGTTCCCTTTAATCTCGTATAATCTCCCCTCGATGAATTTACGATGATGAGCGCCCATTCGGAGGTCGTTAGATCGTCAAATGAGATCGGCGTCCTCTCATCACGCCCTACAAGATTGCTAAGGAGCAGGTTTCATTATCGTCGTATATCGGGACCATCCCTCAGTTCCGTCTGGAGATGTAATCTCTCTTGTTTTTCGTATGGCCCTCCGCAATGAATCAAGGGCCTGTCCCGTTCAGAAACATTCAATTCAGCCGCTAGATTTACTAGGCATTCTGATGCGGGTGTATGAAGTGGCTCTCGATTCAGAGGTCAGCCAGTTCTGTTCGGTTGGAAGCAGTCTTTGCAACGGCTCCCCGTTCGTTCTTCAGATGACTAGTTCTCTTTGCTGAACGTTTCGTCTTTTATCGTTGTTGTACGTCTTCCTTCTCCAACCGTCTTGTACATCTTGTAGGTCCAATTAAGTAGACTTTTACATTGCTCAGTAGGTTCTAGACATCATTCGATGAAGGGGGTACAGGAATGACCAGTACAGACATTTTCTGTTGACATAGTTTTACCTTCCTATTTTTAGCGATACTTAACTATAATTAGATTGGTATCCTCGCTCATGTTTATGTCCAGCTGTTATATAATTCATGTATATTAACAACCACAGTTATAGAAACACTTATTTGTATTTGTTACGACTTGTAAACGAACCGTACTTCTATTGATTTCTGTTCTGTAATCGGGCACGCGGTTTCCTCGAAGCTATTTGAGTATTCGTAATTGTTCAGTTATAAATTATCTATCAAGGACACAACCTTCTCTCTCTCTCTCTCTCTCTCTCTCTCTCTCTCTCTCTCTCTCTCTCTCTCTCTCGGAGGGATAAGTGAAGTAACTATTAAGACATATCAGTACTTATTATATTACTATTGTTAGTAATGATAGTCATATCATCATATATACGTCATAGCGTGCAAAGAATAGCAATGAATCGCAGCTGGTAATCAGGCATTTCTGGAGGGTTGCATTCGATCGCTCTGAATATTATTCCCATTCCCTCCCGTCTGACACGACAAAAGAAACAAAGGAAGAACTGCAAAAGAAAACATTACCGTAGGATCTTCGTGCTGCGGATTAAGAGACGCCGAAGCTACAGTACAGCAGAGAGCTCAACAGGATAATGCGTGTAATTCAGATGTTGATGGTACGCGCCGTTTATTTTTCTGGTTTATTTTCTTATTGAGGGGTCGATGCCCAGATTTGCTTTGTTTGTTTTGATCTTCTAGACGTTGCTGAGTTTTTTTTTTTTTTTTTCACGTTTCTGTTTTGATTCATTTTTTCCCTCTTTTTTTTTTATGCTGGAGGTCGATGGCTGGGAAGTGTTTGTTTTGATGTGGCCAGGAATGCATTGGTTATTGGTGCCTTTGTAGTGATTTCTAGTACGGAGAAGGGAGCCGTATGTGCGAAACGGCACTGTGTGCTGTGTGCACATGTGTCTGTATGTGTAGGCAGATAACACACACACACAAACACACATACACGCCCGTTCATATTCCATTTCAACTTCTGCAGAAGCTCATTCTCAGTCCTCAGTTAATCTCGAGGATGATGTTAAATGGGGATATGTATAATATGTATAGAATCTTTGAATTGGGCAGACAAAACAGGGTTCATTTTCTTCATTTATCGTCCTTTCACCTTTGTAATAATGATTGAGAATTTTGGGCTCGGGAATAATAAACAAAAGCATGTTTAGAGAAGATCATATGATGGACATTGGTAAGTCTACTTCATATAATACTATTTTTTCTTGATAGAGTTAAATCAAAGCTTTCTGTCCAGAGATTGTCTTGATTGCATACCACCTCCATCCGCTTGGCATTGTTGCACCCGCCAGGCTTCGCTATCCCACAGTTCTTCATGGGAGGGTGGGTAGAGCTTTCGGCTAGCACGCTGTTGGCCCAACATTGACTCTCCGAGCGGCCAATGAAGAATTAGAGGAATTTATTTCTGGTGATAGAAATTCATTTCTCGTCATAACGTGGTTCGGATTCCACAATAAGCTGTAGGTCCCGTTGCTAGGTAACCAGTTGGTTCTTAGCCACGTAAAATAAATCTATTCCTTCGGGCCAGCCCTAGGTGAGCTGTTAACCAACTCAGTGGTCTGGTTAAACTAAGATATACTTAACTTTTTCACTGTCTCACGAATACTCTGGATTTTATAAACTAAAGTATCAATCAGTCTCATTAATCCTTCGTATCATTTACTCCTTGAGACTGGCACTCTCTGCAATCTTCTGTGTTTCCCGCATTATTCAACCTACAGGTTCGGAAGTGGCGGGTCTGTCATCGCCAGATTTTTGCACTTCTGTTTGTATATTTGTGCGTGTTTGTACGTATGTGTGTATGTCGTGACAAACAGTCGAATGTTGCACATAATTCATGCCAAAACACTAGTGCCTTATTATTTTTGTTTGTTTGTGGAAGGTTTTATACACACACAAATATATATATATATATATATATATATATATATATATATATATATATATATATATATATATATATATATATATATATTTGGGCTTAGTTTTTGGACATAGTTTTTCTTGAGAAATTTTCGTTAAAAGCAATTGCTTTAGTGGCATCAATAAGTTTTTTTTTTTTTTAGGAATCTTCATATCAGAGTTTTTTCAGATTCTCATGCGTCAATCTTCGGTGAAGGATGCACAAACTTTATTTTCCATATATTGTTTTAAGTCTCGACAACTGTTTCATCACACTATGGCATTTTAAAGCGACTACTGGCTCACAATTTCGATTACCAATAATTTGTCTCTTCTTGTGGACGGAAAAGTAGACCTAAACAGTGACTGGTCCAGGGATCAAGGAGATGAACCACTTTTGAGGTCGAAAGCTTTAAGTGTCACTTCCACACATGGAAGAATATTCTAATGATAAAACAGTACTTATAGAATTTACTAAATGGTCGTGTATGAAATTTATAGGTGCACGCGCGAGAGAACTCATAAAAATGATAAAGTACGACAAAAGTTATATTCAATGGATAATAAATAGTACGATTGTATATATCTTGTTTGCAAATGATAGGCAACCATCCCTACAAGAATTGACTGAAGGCGCGCAGATCATCCACAAAGAAAGTAACTATGGCTGTGTTTGAACAGCGGAAGCAGTCAGCATCGCCATTCAAAAACCGACTCTTAATATCCAGCAAGAGTCTGATGACCTACTCCCTTCCAGCAGGAGGAGGAGAGCGCGAGCGAACGCAGAACAGACAGGGAGCCCCCAGAGATAGACGCGTCGCTTCAGTCAAGAAATCCCAGAGCGCCCTGGGAAGCACAAGTAACAACTCTCACATGCCGTCTAGTAGTTGGTACTTGCAAAAATATGCTTCTATACAAATAAGCACATAACATTTATAAAGAAGATATATACACTCATACTATTTATTATACATTGAAATATAACTCTTGATCAGGCAGGGCAGCCGATCGGGATTTTCACGGTCTACCCTAAAGCCAAATCACAGTCCTTCAAAAGAATGCTTGTGTAAATACAAAAAAATATTAAAAAAGATGTTAAAAGTAGAAGAAGAAGAAGAAGAAAAATATAACTTTTGTCATACTTTATCATTTTCATGAGTAATCTCTGACGTGCATTTATAAATTTCATGCACGACCATTTAGTAAATTCTATACTGTTTTATCATTAGAATATTCTTCCACGTATGGAAGTTAGACCTAAAGCTTTCGACCTCCAAAGTGGCTCATCCCCTTAATCCCTGGACCAGTCACTGTTTAGGTCTACTTTTCCGTCCACAAGGAGAGAGAAAATTATTGGTAATCGAAACTGTGAACCAGCAGTCACTTGAAAACGCCATAGTGTGCTGAAACAATAAATGGAAAATTAAAGTTTGTCCATTCTTCACCGAACACTGACGCCTGAGAATCGGAAAAAAACTACGACGATATGAAGATTCCTGAAAAAAAAAACTTACTGATGCAACGAAAATATATATATGTGTGTTACAGGAAGTATGTGAAATCAGGGATTTCACGAAATCCCTAGGGAATTTGTGAGATGGCCAACTCTCTAGTACTAAACATGTCGAAACAGTGATTTATCTACATTGTTTCGCCGTGTTTAGTACCAGCCCTTTGCGATCAAATGTTCCGAAGCGAGTTGCTCATTTCACAGATTCCCTGGGGATTTGGTGAAATCCCTGGATTTCACATATTTCCTGTATCATATATAAAGTTGTAGATTGGAGGCGAATTTTGGCCACACATACGACCCTTCCTGTTATGTTTTTTTAATGAATAAGCTTTCATTATTTTTTCAGTAATAATATATATATATATATATATATATATATATATATATATATATATATATACAGTATATATATATATATATATATATATATATATATATATATATATATATATATATATATATATATATATATATATTTTTATATATAAATATATATATATATATATATATATATATATATATATATATATATATATTATATATATGTATATATATATAATGTTCTTAATGTTCTCAGATTCTATCTTAAAGCGTTCTCCATTGTTTAAACAATCATTTTAAGGTCCAAAGCATGTTTAAATTACATTTTCACGCCAAAGAGAAAAGAGAGATTCTTTTGGATTTTGTACGACAAATCGATCAACTGATTAAAAGTTCGCCTAAAAGATAGAGATAAAAAAAAAAGAGCGAGTTTTAAACGGGGCCTCCAATCTCCTTACCTTGAAATCTCGGGGAATAGTTCTTCCGCCTATAACAGGTGTTCTTGGTCTCTCTCTCTCTTATGTCAGTCAACGGGGCGGGAGATCAAGCCCGCCACATCCACACCGCACAAAGGCCAGAGCCAAACTGTCTGTGCCCTCCTCTGGCCGAAGTTTTATATATACGATGATTCTGTTTGCTTGTTTCTCTTGCATGCTCGTGCATGCCTCCTCCAACTAATGCGGCGAGGAGGTGACGACAGTGGTGGATGCTGGTAAAAATTCCGTTTTGCCAGTGTCATGGGTTAGAGTTCAAATGGAGGTAAGGTTAAAGATAAAGTGATTAGTATTTTGCGACAGAGAACTCATTTAGGTTCGAGGAAGAGTTAACGAATCAGGCAGACGCTTGAAGTTCCCCAAGGAACCGTTCGCTGTCTTAAAAAAATACACGTGTATATATTTTGCCCAGAGAGACGGGGAGTTCTTGTCGTAGGCGGTAGCATGTGTCTGTTTATTTCGATGCACTTCTTGCTCTCTGGAGACTAGATATACTTTAGAGTATTGTTCCTTCCCTTCTTCTTTTTTCGTCAGGGGTTAAAAGCCTTGCAAGAGTAATCAATAAGTTCAATGGTGGCTGAGTCATGCAGTTTGCTTTTGCATAAGAGGAAGAAGAAGAAGGGGATGAGGGAGATCACGATAGCATTTGTTTACATAACGATCGTTTTGTTTGATTCGTTGCTTCCATGAGTATATATGAAACGTCTCTCTTCATTTTGATAAATGACTGACAATTCATCGGAGAAATTAAGCCTAAAATGAGTTCAAATAATGCATGATAGTTTAACTGAAAAATTCTTTGTTTTATTCAAAGGCGACAGGAACAACAAGTAAAGATATTGCTGTATTTTTCTTCTTATGCTTT
Source organism: Macrobrachium rosenbergii (assembly GCF_040412425.1). Classification (NCBI taxonomy): domain Eukaryota; kingdom Metazoa; phylum Arthropoda; class Malacostraca; order Decapoda; family Palaemonidae; genus Macrobrachium; species Macrobrachium rosenbergii. The sequence goes on from NC_089743.1 coordinate 92,273,294, forward strand.
TGAAAAAAAGTTTTCTATAAGAGTCACTATTCAAATAAGAGAGTACTACCTCATTGAGGTTATAAGAAAAAAAAAAATCCGCCTCAACCAAGTGCACAGAACGAATTCCACCTCAGCGAGGTTTCAAGAAACATGTCTGTAAGAGATTGTATTTCTTCGGTTCAGTGCTATTCCGCATATATTATCCTCTCTCTCTCTCTCTCTCTCTCTCTCTCTCTCTCTCTCTCTCTCTCTCTCTCTCTCTCTCTCTCTCTCTCTCTCTCATAGCTCATGGTGTACACACGAATTGAGGGCATCAACAGTCAGAACTGGCTTAAAAAGGTAAGATTTTTTAATTTTCCCTTTTGAGAAACATCACTCAAACGGGAACGCCTTCTTCAGTGGCTTGACAGTTTGCACTACCTGCTGAAAAGACTTGGCAGCTAAAATGAGTCTAAAATGAAGTTGAAAACTCGAGTCTTCCAAGTCTCTCTCTTAACTGCTGAACGCACCAACAAACGCACAAGTCACTCTTCGACTTGCGAGAGAAAAAAAGGGGGCTCTGTAGTCCTGGATCTGCAAAGGTTAAGGGTTAAAGGCTTCCTTGCCTTAAAGGTTAAAGGGCTTCTTGATTAGGACAATTTTTCAGTGAGGTCGGGTTTTCTACGTATTTTGAAAATACATCGACTGTCTCGCAAATTACAAAATCTCTTTTGTCGGTGATATTAAAAAATTTCCTGTAGTCTTGCAAGCATCACGGGATATTATGTAGATTAGAACTGGTAGTTCCAGATGATGCGTAGAAGGTAGTGGGTTATATCTGATTGTAAAAAGTGATTCACTCGATTATTATTATTGAAAGTTACCTTACAAAGTGACCCCCTCAACATTTTCGTTCAGAAATGCAAGTTCTTTTGTGTTGTCAGGACTATACTCGTATTTTTACAAGCCAAGATGGCTTCGCGTACGCGTCCTGTGAGGAGAACGGAAACCGTACGTGTAAATTAAAAAGTATCAGAATCCTGAGTTATTTCGGTAATTCTTGCTATAGAATTCCCGATGCTTCAGATACTCCAAGGGTTAGCAAATCTGATCACAAATAAAGTTGTGAAACTTGGAATTTATTTCTCTTTAGCTACGTCTGTGGAGGGGTCTCCAGTTCGCTAGTTTTCTGAAGTCCAGGATTTGGGACTATAGCTGGTGATAGTGGAAAGAAGCGATACTGCTGAGAGAGTCTGGTGTCAATCTCTGCCCTTGGCAAGTGAATCGTATAACAAGCAACGTGGCCCTTCACAATGGCGGTCAAGACTAGGACCCACCACCATGCGTCGCTACCGAACGGGATGATAAGATAGTCTGTATAATCCTGTCTTCAATAAATTAACTAAACCCACAGCTCAAATGTTAAATGAAATGCAGCACAGTGGTTATTCAAGATCTCCATTCACGGGATAAGAAGATATCAGTGGCATTGATCTAATTTACTATAAAACTAAAACTAAACTGCGAGACTTTCCCTGTTCCTTTTTTAGCTTACTCTGTCTTTACACCCTGGTTCTGACAACAGTTAAAAGCTGCAACCTTTTGAGGAAAAGATAGAACTTTTATACCGTAATTCACTAAAATTAGTGCAGTATCATCTACAGTCATCACCCATTCCATATTCAAATTCAAATTCATTTCCTTATGCCAGAACTTTCCAGCTACATCTTTCCATGGGGACAGCGGCCTTTGTTTCAAACACAATTTTAAACCAACGCATGCACTTTCCTATTTTACCCCCGTCATAAAAACGTATAATCACTTTCAGTTGTTTATCTTCCATATCATTCATGCTCTGCATCTTCCACACAGTGTCTCTATCGATTCTATCGTAATCTTTTTCTAGGTTCATATGTGCAACAAGCAGTTTTTCCCCTTAGTTTCAAACTTCTCTCATAACGGTTTCATAACAAAAACTTGATCCCAGTATCGCCCTCAGTGTCAAAAACACACTGTTATTCTCCCTTCAGTCCATCTGTCAAGTTTTTTCGCGGTCAGAATCCTATCATAAGCCTTCCCTGTTATGCTTAGTAATGGTATGCCTCTAAAATTTATGCCATTTTTATGTCCTTTGTCTTTATTCAAAGGATCAACAATTATTCCTCTCACACATTCCTTTAGAGAACCTTTCCCTCATCAAGATTTGCCTTACAGACTTTTGTCAGCCACTCAACCACACTATTGTCACTGTAACACAGCATTTCCCTTGGCATCTCAATACTTTCTGGTGTTTTTCCAATTAACCTCTTAATTGTTGCCTTCCTTTGGACCTCAAAAGACGCTTCAACAAAAATTCTCAATCTTACTCTAACCTTTCCATTACCTCTCATTCTCTGTATTGAGGCAAATCATCAAAATACTCACTCCGTCGACCTGGGGCTGCATTAACTTATATATACTGTATATAAGTGTGTGTGTATTTGTGTTTGTGTATAAAATCTACTGATCACTTTTTAACAGATACGTATGGAATTGTAATAGCCACAATACCCTCCTAAGTTAAGAGGGCATTGTGGCTGTTCCAGTTACATAAATATGTATATGTAGAATCTGCTGGTCACTTTTTACCAGATACATATGTAATTATAATAACCACAATGCCCACTTAACTTTCTCGAATTCTTAGCGCTTTTTTGGGTACGCTTGTCACTATAAAGCCATAAGATCCAAGTGCAAGAAATATGAAGAAATTGTGATGCCCGGTAGCGGGAAACGAACCTGGGTCCACTGATCAGAACAAGGTACCATTGTCCATCTGAGCTCGAGAAAGATAAAAGTCTCTTGGCTCTCATAAATACTTAAACCTGTAATTTTCAGATATATATATCAGAGCTAGAATAGACCCATCTTCACCATCATAGACAAGTGGACAATCGATTTTTATTGCTTTTTAGGCCGAAATATATTATGTAGAATCTGCTGGTCACCTTTTACCAGATACATATGTAATTGTAATAGCCGCAATGCCGTCTTAACTTTCTCGAATTCTTCGCGCTTTTTTGGATACAAAGCCTCAAGATCCAAGTGCAAGAAATATGAAGAAATTCTGATGCCATTGTCAGGCGGACAATAGTACCTCGTTCTGATCAGTGGACCCGGGTTCGTTTCCTGCTACCGGGCATCAGAATTTCTTCATATTTCTCGCACTTGGATCTTAAGGCTTTGTAGTGACAAGCGTATCCAAAAAAGCGCGAAGAATTCGAGAAAGTTAAGAGGGCATTGTGGCTATTACAGTTACATGTATGTATACATATACGTACATCAATACACACCAGAGAGAGAGAGAGAGAGAGAGAGAGAGAGAGAGAGAGAGAGAGAGAGAGAGAGAGAGAGGAAACAAATTACTCTGTGAAATAAGGGAAGTAACTGCTGGTAGTATCATTCTTTTCAAAACCATTTTTTTTTTCTTAAATTCGTGAAAACGTCAAACATATTTTGGTCTTGGTAAAATCGATGTTCTTATATAAATTTCCTTTATCTATAACTAAACACGAAGCGAAGAGACTGAGAACAGTTCATGCTCGTAATAAAAAAAAATCCTTAAAACCTTGTTCCTCATCGATAATAATGTCACATGCAGGGAAAAAAAACATATTGATGATGAACCTGTTTACACTTGTGCGTGCATGCATACATACATACCAATGCATGTATATATATGTATAGATATGCATATATACTGTATATATAAATTATATGTACATACATGTATATTTATATACATGTATGTATGTGTATATATATGTATATGTATGAAGAGTATTCGGCCACGAGGAAAGTGAAACAACACCTTTACTCTAAGGCATTCTCGAGCAAACTACATGAAATTTCAAAAAGAATACAAAGCAAACGTGGTGTAAAAAAAAAGAAAATAAGATTAAAGGGGTATAAAACCATTTTGTTATCGAGAGGGCATTACACTTGAGGTCGTTCTTCAGTTGAAGCACAACTGTCTTGGATTGACCCAGGTAATTAGTTGACCAAAAAGAGGTCAAGGACATTAACGGAATTTTCCGATAAATTCATGTAGCTTCTAAAAGGATTCTAGATACGGCATCACTACTTCTTGGTATATTACTAAGAGACCAATGAAGTAAGTGTATGTGATATTTCACTAAGGTACACAAGAAAGACGTCAGTCTTCTAGCCAGTTCTGACTGAATAAATCATGTTGATTTACTCTGTCATGCAATTCCCTACTCGTTCCACACATGCAAACATGACATTTTATAAACCATTTGTTGTTATTCTGTTGAATACAATTTCTCAAAGGCTTGTTTTTTTCTTAGTATTATTATAGGAAAGGATTTCGTTCACATTGAATATTTTAAACGCTGATTTGGCGGGTTTTCTTAGGGAATTCTTACCTCCTGTCGCTTTCATTATCAAACGTCCTCACAGTTTTATTGTAGCAATTATCCAAAATAAGAACTTGATGAAATAATTCCCTACGTATTTTTTTCTAATGTTATCCGAGCGTTTCGTGCTGTTAGCCCAGAATTCTTGGATTAGAATATATATATATATATATATATATATATATATATATATATATATATATATATATATATATATATATATATATATATATATATATATATATATAAACTTATATAAACTTAGTTACACCTTTTGTATTGTCTTATACTACCTAAATTATAACATTTATGATTTACTGACACGCTTGTAGAATCTACTGACGTTCACATTGTGAAAATCCGTCCATAGTTAGTGAACTTAGGATGGTTTCCATAATTCGCCTTTGACGCATATCCAGGTAGAAGACCGAGTTTAAAAAAAGAGTTACAGAATGTGGCAGGACCTAATGGTGATATAGATACTGATATCATGACTCGGTCAAAAGAGAGGAGCTAACAGAAATAGAGAAAAGTTACAGAATACGTAAGGGTGTGATCGAAGCCGCAGCTAAAATGAATGAAGCAACATGGGAGGAAGCTTCAAGGTACGGCGCTTCTAGATAATGTCGTTGCATGGACGCCATTGGAGAGATGGATATGATATGGACGAGATAGGGCTAAGTGAAAAAATATTCAGGAGAATGAAAAAGGAATTAAAGAACGGGAAAGAAATGGATAATGGATATGTAAGGAAAGGGTAATCAGTACGAGTAGTTAAGTATAGAAGGAACGAAAAACAAAAATAAACCTTTTTAACTCTTTCAGCGCTGAATGGCGTAATAGGTCTTAGTGCTTGGCCTCTGGCCAAAATTTTATGTTCCATCCCATTCCATTTTGCTCCTGCAGTAATGGTATGCCCACAATCACAGTGTTCTGGAGAGAGCAACAAGGAACCAGGAGCCACGGACAGGAAACTGAGAATAGGAAGGAATTGATTAAAAACATTTGGTGCCGCACAGAAAATAAGCTTCATGAAGCGCAAAGGCAAGCCAGAACTAGCAAGGGAATCAGGATTTTAATTTTCCGTGATGTCTAGTAAAGTATCTTTGAATATTTATCAGTTTCATTACGTATCTGAGAATAATAAATGGGTGTTCAAAGCGTGCAAATAAAGCCTTTGGAATATACGATAATTTGGTTTATTATGTAAACACGTAAAATTAGAATTTTGCCATATATACGCGTGACTATTTTCGCCAACATTATTCCACAAATCTCGCTTAATATCGAATTTATATATACGCTGGGAATAAGTTACACCCAACGTTTAGTGAATTCGATATTAAACGATATTTGCTGGTTAATATTTGTGTGTACGTATGTATGTATGTATGTATATGTATGTGTGTGTGTGTTCATCGAATAATCATAACTTTGAAGCTCGGGTACTATAATTTGGCCTGAAAAATGACATTCTACGACAGTGGATGCTCATCTGTATAGACATGGCGCTCAAGACTGCATGTGGTCCGCGGGTTTTTGTCTACGTTTCTCCTATGTTTTTAATTCCTTCCAATCTATATGCAGCTCCGTAGGGGGTTAGTACCGTCTGCGCACATCACGCGGTGCACTGTAGGCATTAGCCTGCTTAGGGTTCTTTGCAGCTGCGAGCCCTTTCATTCCTCTTCCTCCTGTTACACATAGTAAACACTAGATTTTCCTTTCAGCGCTGAATGACCTCATAGGTTCCAGCGCGTGGCCTTCGCCTCAATTGTATATTCTGTTTAATCTGAATTCATGCTTTCGAAAGTCTCTTATCTTATGCTTTGATTACTTAAACGGCGACATTAAAAGTTGCGCGGATGATTGGTAATTCATACTTACCCTTATAGGTGCCTTAAGGTTATGAAATCTGGACTAGGCGGAAAGTGTGGACCACGGGTCAGCCTAATGCAGCTTTATCTAAACAGGTACACGGATATTGATCGCAAAAATTAAGATTTTGGTTTCGCACAATTCGCATGGTTCACCTGTACATACATTATAATCATCCCACACTATGTAACCACTATCCCTTGCTATTATTAAAATAATTCAGTAAATAGAATATAAAAATTTTAGTGTAATAAATTTTTATAATAATAACCGTAATTTATCAAAAAACTTGTTACATGTTAATACATTTTTCAGTAATTACATATACTTTTTGAACTTTGATGTATCCATTACACCTGGGAAAATGCGTAAGTATTTTCCAGTTCGTGATCAATAAAAAATACTTCAATCTCTTAATTTTGTAGTGGTCCCCGTTCACAGTAACGGGTGACCGCATTATTATTAAGGTTAAATTAAGGTTGAGTGTTAAAGATGACTTACTGAAATGTGAGAACTGGCGCGACCAAGTTGGCTGAGCACTCTCGGCCAGACCTATTGCTTTGAATCTACTGTAGGAATCTTCACACTATGTGCCACTGCTCAGACATCTCTGGTCCCCTGATACACCAGTCTAATGCTATAGCTATGAGTTTTTATTTTCTTCACCGGTATTTTATCAAATTATTGTCGCTTAAGGATATTCCGTTGTATAGGCTTCATCATCATCATCATCATCGAGGTTTAAGAATCATCATTTCCTGAACTGAAAATTCGTTAAAGCTTAATTCTACGTCTAATGAGAATTATATACGCTGCTCGAAACGAAATTCGTCTAGAGGTGGGTCGATAATTATTTAGTGCTATATAGGACAACAGCGTAACATTTAAAGATATGACAAAAAAGAAACAGAAAATGGTACCGACTGGCAACAAAGAACACGTATAGGACCAAAGTATTTGGGTGACTAAAATAAAATGATTTACATCCACTACGCACGTAGCGATTATCTGGCGATGTGACTGCCTGGGCAGAAAATACTTTAACAGAGTGTGAAATATAATCTTAAATTGCACCAGCTTTACCGTAATGATTAAGTTAAAATGCTGTGGACTTGTAACTTGTCGATCCATAAGATATTTACGTAGGATTACACCTGAAAACTTGTTCTCAGACGCCGGGAGTGGAATTGAAAAATTCCTACGCCCCAGGATTTGAACTTAGGTTAGAAGAAACAGATAAATATTTATTCAGCCTGTAGGAAATTTTGCCCCAGACGCACTAGTTCTTACTCACAAAGATGGCGTTGGACTTAGTATAGTCTAGCAAGATTCTGTTGGGTTTTTTAAATTTTATTTCAAAATTAAACTTTAAATATAAAAGATACATTAAATCAAAGGAGAACTCACATTAATTTACATCAACAAAGGGAAATAAGTCTGATCAAGATAGGTTTTGACATAAGTTCTGAAGTTAAGGACCACAAGTTCTGCAACATCGTACACTATTCAAATGGAAGAAAATTTCACCTAACCTGAGAAAAACTCAAGACGTCGACCTAGAAATGCTACAATGACATATTAACGTTACATCCGAATGATTAAACAATACTTTGGATGAACTTTGACCACGCCAATCTCAACATATTTGTGAAATGTAGTGAATTCAATGGTGGTGTGTGACGATACTGTTTTGGATGATGTCATGCCCATACAGTACACGCAATTACGCATACACACATTCTCAGGACTGTACCGCCAAAATTTCAGGAAGTCCATATTTCCTGTGACTATCCTTGTCATTGAACTGTACTTATAAAGTAATAGATAACAATCTTTCAACTTTCAACATCATAAGTAAAATTCTGTTAACCAAAGTCAGTACTTTGAATAACATCTAATCGCGTAGGAGGGCATAGACCACATGCCCAGTTTTTCCTCTTAATATAACTAAAATAACATTTTCAAGTATTTCATCTTGTATATACTTATATATGCAATGACATATATAGAAGAAAAGGTCCAGTTTTGGAAAAAACGACCCCCCCATAAAAAACACTGGGTATGGGCCTTATTCTCAAATGCTTGAAACAGCAAAGTGGCAACGCCGGGCATCACTCAATGCCCTGATGCAGACGTCAGCATCTTTTTCACAAACACACCACAACGCCCCTTTGAGTTTCTTCACTACTTAATACAGAAATGATTTAAGCAGCATTATAGAAAAACCAAACAAAGTAATGTAAGTATGTCATTCTTGAATAGATGTGGTTCCTTTACCCTCACTATCATGACATGCAATAGAGACATACATATTTCTACAAAACTCATAAACATGCAAACATATTGGATTGTACATGAATAACAGATAAGATACAAACAACAGTTCTCGTCTGTTGGTTACCTGACAGAAGGATATTCACAATAAAAAATAAAATCAGTAATTTCTTATGACAACAGACGAGACTAATAACATGTTAATACACAATGATATGAAAAGACTGATAGCCTATGTGGGTAATTTCCCGCAATTAGCCCCTAATGTCGAGAATTTCTCCCAACGATAAATCAGTTAACAGTGGCTCACGCCCGTTGTACTGGGCGAGGATACACAGTTAAAAGGACAACAGCTTCGAACGAGCACTGCAAGATGGTGGCTACACAAAACACGAGTACATTTTCTAAATTTTATTACAAAATTAAACTATAACACAAAAAAAACATACCCAAGCTATTTAAAATTTGTTAATACGAAAAATACATGCAAATTTACAACTCCTTTACGTTAATACGAATTATAGATGGGTTTACATTCAAGAGCGAACTGAACGAGGAACAAAGGGTGAATTTCTGGAATACGTGGCCGTTGAATCAAGGCATAGAAGTTACGTTAAGTTTTCTACATTTTCACTGATATTGCTATTGAACCGGACCGAGAATTTTGCCCATTGGGCTCACCAATACTGTGATACTTCGCAACACTATACAGTTCAATTTAATAGCTTTGATTGGCGTCGATTTAAATTGGGCTATAATTACTATAATTACCTAAAGTCTCTCGGCCAACGCTTCGACTTGGCTTGGCCAAAGAGCGTCCTCTTCAGAGATTTCAAGTTTTTAACTACGTTACTAAAGCAAATTTCTTGGTTCCATACCTCTGATTAATCAAAAGTGCAACGTATAGTCCATTCCTCAGTAACAAAAGACATGCATAACAAAAGAAATAGCAATATCACTTCGAATCAGAACCATCACATGTCACTTATTACTTTCCACGTAAATTATTACGCCCGTCTGTTATTTCTACTGATCTCTGAGCCTGATCAGAGAGAAGGTTTCGTCGGCAAAATCCCTGCAGAAGATTTTTTCGACACCTAATCCAATAAACTTTGTAATTATTGTGAAACTCATACAAATAAGATAACTGATACACTGCAATCCACAATTGATAGTGCACGTCTTGTTATAAAAAGTATTTGCCATTATTTATGAAAAAAATGTAAATTAACATTTCTTACTTTTTTTACCAGACGTCAGTGCCGGCATTGCCTTCTAGGATTTTGGTTGAATTCTACATTCAAGCAAATTTCTACTTAACGTATGAAGCTGAAAATTTTGGGTAAAAAATTTTTGCCTGCCTGATTGAAATCCTGATTAAAATCATACAGACACAGCAAAATGGAAAGGAGTTACTTTTGGAAAATATTTCAAATAGGTAACATCTAATCTAAAATTCCAGGAAGGTGCAGCATAGGAAACGACTGAACTTTAGTAAAACACGCCTTAATTAAGATGTTTCTAATGCAGTACGGAGATCAAATGACCTCTTTTTCATTTCATCATATTTTCTTTGCCTAAGCAGTGCCTCTGTGCTGACACAACTACCGCAAGAACAGCAGGCTGAAGAAAGACTACAGTGAGTCCCTAATCGCATCCTTGGTTCATGTGCCTCTATTACCAGAAGAAGACCATTGAAATAACAAAATCGCAAGATTGTTTGTGCTTGGCACAAATCTTCAAAAGATCATTTGATTCTGTTGAATTTTATTGTTCAGAGGAAAATGGAATTTTAGAAATAAATTACGTTTTTCTCCAAAACGCCATAATGATAACAACACAATAACATACTACTAATAGAGATCTAATGTTTGTTTTATATGCAAATATGACAAGCATCATTTTATTTTTTCACCGCACCAGCTGAATTTTTATAGAATTTAGAAAACTTTCTTTATTACCATCTCAAACTCCTGGGCTGTAAACAGTATGGTTTAAAGACTTAATTTCTAGAGGTCTACACCAGGCCTTGTCAACAGTTTCACGCCCTTCTTATTTAGAGTCTGCCCCAGGAGCACGAACCCGTGCTAGTCTAGATTCACTCCATTTCTCTTCGATTATAAAGTTAATGATCCAAAAACGCATTGGCACGTAAAATTCAAATTTAATGATTTTAAATGATATTTTTGTACCTTTAGGAAATTTTCATTACTTTGCACTATTTTGGTAAATCCAGTAATGTACAACGTCTTTTGGAATATATGGGAAAGATTTAGAATACTAATACCGATACAGTTACAGCAGATTCTGAAGAATGAACAGTTGTCCCCATACTTTTAGGTAACTACCATGGATCCCATTTTTGTACTTTGTGGACGGATGCTTCGAAAAATTTACGATAATTTGAATTCATAAATTGAGATCTTTTGCAAGGGACCAGCATTGATCTACTGATCAGTCAACACTTTCTTTACTAGCCAAACAGCGATAAGTGTTTTCGGTTTATTACGCTCTGATCCAATAAGAGATATGTTTACTGCTACACCAGGAATTTAAGCGAACTTGTGCTACTAGGCCAGGTACAAATTTTTTCTGTTGTTAGGTTATACTGACCTTGTTGTGTGTGTTTGTTCAGCTGTTCAGTCCTAAGTATTGCTATAAAGAGTTTTGTAGATGCGATTCTCATGTATAGTAATAAATCTTATTTGAACTACCTCGCAGACTATGATTCTGTCAGTACCACCTCGTGTAATAGGATAATGATTCCTGATTGTAGCCTAAGCTCAAGTCAGACGCTCATATGTTTGTGTATTACTATATCGTTTATATTTTTGTATGTTTCTATCTCACTGCCTTGTCTCTGGTTTCAGTGTCAGCTTACCAGTCAACTTGCAGAGGAAGCTTATCTTTATCATTTCAGGTAAACACTGACACTCATATTGGCCCTGATGTTAACTTATTACTACTATCAATAGAAAATGAATTTGTGTTTTTTGGGGGGAGATTGTATGTGAGTGTGCGTGGTTTATCATCTACTTGGGCCTTATGCCTTTTCCTATTGCTTGTCAAGGCTGAGGCCTCTTATATTTAAAAACCCATAATACTGTAGATCGCAAACCATTCCGAAGTGCGCGTGATAGTAGGCAGACGTTGAGTAAAACATCTTTCAGATTTAGGATATAGTATCAAATTTAACGACGGTGAGAGCGTGCCAGGTATTACTCTGTTTTTCTCTTGATACTAAATCTAAACATTATCCACAAGACTTTCTTGAGAACCCAACGCGCAAGAAACGAAATGGCGATGGCAGTCAAAAGTAGAAGCCCTAGGACGTCCAGGAGAAGGTATTCTACCGATGACAGTTTTGCCGCGGGAGACCTTAGCTCTTCAGGAGCGCCTCTGTGCCGAATGACATACTCTGTCCAGAAGACAGCCCGGTCGACGGGAGAGTTCAGTTGGTCTTTGAAGAGTCTTGAGACTGCTTTCATGTTTTCTTCGTATCTGTTAAGAAAGAAAACGTTACAGATTGGGTCTTATAGGAAAACTAGATGTGATTTAATGGTGAAGACGGAATTATTTCCCCAGGTAGACAATGACCAAGCGCACCTTCCATTGCTGGGATGGCATCCACCTACTTATTTTTCATGAGGTCGCTTGTCCATTTTTACACGTGTAGGTAGGGTACGAGCTAGCAATGTCATTGCAAGAGTACTTACTAAAAATCAAGGAGGTGGCACCTTTTGGAACCACCAGTTCCTAAGAGAAAAGGCATGAATACACACACAGAGCGTTTCCTTTTACAGAGGTTTGATTCCCAGAAAAGGAAAGGATAATGATCATGATCACACACTCATCCAAACTGGTGGATCAGGGACAAATTCACTGTGCAGAAAACTTCCATGACAATAGTCGCTTCACACACATACACAGAAGGCCCATCATCAGCACACGTAACCCTTAAACTCACTGTGTCATCCATTTCTGTTATACATGCACCTTTTCCAGTGCCTCTCCACCACCAACTTTCCATCCTTTCCTAGGTCTTCCACTCCTTCCTTCCAACGCCTCTGAATTTTATCCTCCTTACACTAGCTTATCGTCCTCCACTTTTCCAATACGATGAAGTCATTTCACAACGCACTGTTTAAACCTTTTCCTCATTCCTTTTAGCACACCTTTTACACATCTCCACATCTATTACCCTTACGACTCCTCCTACCACTTATAATATGTAAATAATACATCTCTGTAATTCCACCTTCTTTCTTCCATTCACATGTAACGTCCAGCTTCACTTAGAGAGCAGAGTTCACTCAACAATTCTTTTCATAATTTCCAACCTTGGATTCCATAGACTCTCCAAGTGTCCAACAAATCGTCCACACACGTACTGCCAGTGGCGTTCCTGGGGTGGGAGGGTGGGGTTGCTGTTTGAAATCGCCCCCTGGGCCCCAAAGTGAGGGGTGCCCCAAAATGCGAAATTTAACCATTGCTGCTATGACAGGACAAGCTAAATTTCTGAAATGTGCATTTACAGGTGCCTTTAAAATGATCCTACAATTACTCATATTCTAAAAAAATTTTCCCCCCCCAACCCCCAGCTGCTTTGGCTCGCTTCGTTCGCCTCCCACCCCATAAGAGGGGCCTCCAAATGGGACTGTGCCCCCCGGGCCCCAAAATGTCTAGGAACGCCCCTGCGTACTGCTGCCTTTCTTGCTTCACTTATTCTGTGACTCACCTTTTTTCTCATCCTGCTACCATGGAAATATTCACTCTCAAATGCTCACCTGAATCTACTTCTTCTATTCTCTTAATATTCATATTCTGTTCTCTCAGTATTCATATTCCCATTTAGTGCCATTACCTTACTCTGTTCACTTTTACTCTCTTTTGTAGGAAAATCAGCCATTCCACCTCAATCCATGGCCCATCTTCTTACCCAAGAAGTTTGAACCTACATCTAATTTCCTCCAACTTTGCACTTATCCCATCCATAAAGATTTTGAGCAGCCAGGGAGACATAACACCCTTGTCTCAGTCCAATTTTTACATTTAAATTATTACTCTCCATTCCTCAAACTCTAACCCCCCCATAAAAAGTTTTAATGCTTTCAGAAATTTATCCTGTATAACATATGTCTTCAACACCCGCCACATTGTCTCCATCAGTTTTATCACAAGTTTTCTGTTGGTCCATGCGTACCGCGTAGCTTTTTCCTTCCACTGTCATAATTTCCATATAACTTTCATATCTATCGCTTGATCAGCCCACCGTCTTCTCTGTCTAGAACCACAGTCACCAGTCAGAATCCTGCCATACACCTTCCCTTTATTACAGTTGCCCCTATTACATATACCCTGTTACAAATAAACAATAACTCCTCCCAGCCATGCCTTTGGAATCGTTATCTCATCCAGACATTACTTGCACCCTCTGGTCAGACACTCAGTCACACTTTCACCGTCCCTTAATGGCTCCCTGTACTTCCTCAACAGTAACTTCCTCAAGCACACACCCTGATGCATTCAGCCCTGCCACTCTCCAATCTTCCACATGCAACAAATTCTTGAAATACTCACTCCATCGATCCAGGGTGATGTTCTCTTCAGATAGCATCTCCCCATTTGCATCCATAATTCATAGATCCATTTGCTCACCAACCTTTCTCTCTGCCTTTATTTTCATTCTTTATTACGCGACCTCTTTTCTCTCTCAACTTCTTGACCATCTTATCCAACTTCCTGTGTTCCTGCACACAGATCTAAAAATATGACAACTTAATAAGGGATACCACTTAACAGACTGAACTAAAGATGAAAGTCATGATAGAATTATATAGCTTCACTTACGTGCAGTTCCTTATAAGTTCCTTTACAGAACTGACAATTAAATCAACAGTCAGCTCCTCCCAGTTTAGAACACTACCCCATCCATTCTTTCTGACGGTAGCTCCATTCCTGGGCTGATCAGCGGTGATGGGCAACACAAGAACTGGGGTCTTGTGGTAACATGCTTCTTGCAGACTGAGCATTCCTCCATGCGTGATAAACACCTTCACGTTAGGGTGAGCTGTTGTACAGGGGAAATAAAAGAAAACAAAATGTCTGACATCAACTGGAAAAGGAAGCGATAGTTTGAAAATCACAATGAACTGCATTGATTCTTGAGTACTACTTTTGTCAGTTTTCAACTGTAAGAAAGTCACTTGGTCGTTACTTAGCAGAATATTGATCAATGCTTTCGTAGAATCTCATTGTACGAAAGTTAGTCGTTATGTAGCTAGCATCTCAAGATAGGAAGCTGTTATAAGTAGAATCTGAATTTAGTCACCATAAAATTGCACCTCATGATAGATGAGCCATTACTATGTAGATCAGGGTTTATTCTCTTGTAGTAACTCCCCACACTAAAGTTAGTGTTGTTATCAACTGCTGGTGAATCTTGTCGCGCGGAAGTCTCTAGACTCCAGTGATTATGTAAATTCTCAGAACTGGTTTTATACATACCCAGAATATCTTGCTGTGGCAACCATTGGCTGATCATGATGTTATCAAGCATTCCCTCCATTTCTCTTTCGAACTTCCAAATGATCCTCTGATCTAGCTTCCGGAAAGCTTCGAGGAACATGTTCCTGTAATTTAGAGGCATCGTTTCTCCTCTTGTAATCGTTCCTAGACTGAAGTAAATTACACCGGCTCTTGCACCTTCAATCCAGGACATTAGTCTCTAGAGAAAATCAAAAAGAGAAGTGATGATAATAACACTTAAAGAGCATTCTATGTTGCTGTTATCGAAACTGGTGGCAGATGGGGTGATTTCATTTAGAAAATAATGATGCTAAACTTTCCTTTGGAGTGAATAATTTCATAAATGAGAGCTCTTGTTTGCAGGGAACATTAGTCAAATTACACCTCTAAAGAATAGCAAAGTCCCTTACATAGTCATGAGTTATGACTGACAGCTTGTTGGAAAGTTTCTTGCATGGTAGAGTACTGTCACCAGAGGAGTATGGGTCGCAAATGAATTCTGTAATTGACTGCCAGAGAAGTTTAACAGTTAAAACAAAAGTACCAGCAGTGACAACAACGACCTTACCTCTGGCAAAGGATGGGCAGGTCGACAGTGCATGCCACCTATTTCCACTTGGTTTGGCAGCAGAGGGAAGGCCATATCCATCGAAAAGTGAGAGTTGAGAAGCGCTAGGCTCTGATTTCTTTCAATTTCCAGAAGAGGAGGAAGACTGGGAAATTGCAAGCTGATCTGTGTGAAATGGGATTTGAAGATCCATACACTTTGAGGGTATGATGAACGTCTCAAAAGGAATTCATTGACAAAAATGAGTCAGTATGATGGTTGAACAAAAGCTTGTTTTACAGTATATGTTAACATCCATGTACTTGAGCTTTAGGAATTGAGAGTGACATAATAATAACAATCCTTACTTCTTTTTGAACATCAGGCACGATTCGCCATTTCCTCCAGTAGAATGCGAAGTAAACTTGAAAGAATATGTTGACAAGTCGGTCGACGAAGCTTTGTACGTCGACGGTGAAAAAGTCATTTGGAAAATATGCAGGACTGATCGGGTTGCCCAGGACAGCGCTCTGTCTTGGTTCTGTGCCATGCGTTGCCACAGTAATGAATGGCATTTCCATCAGGAATGGGTAAACTGGCTGAGAAAAGATAAGGTCAGAAACGCTTTCAGTGTAAATTAGATTCATTTTATGTCTTGAAGATTAAAGCTGAAAGTCAGCCAGCTCATTGGTCTGATTAAACTACCTCAGTATTAATAATAACAACTTCCACCAGAAACAATTATGTTCATGTTTTTTAACCACAGCAGCCTCTTATTCTATCTCTGTTGCCTCTTACTTTTTGGATACGCTTTGCAATGGTAGTCTGTAATCCGAAGAGGAAACAACTGAAAAAGCTCTTCCTCCTCTGAAATGTCGAACTCACTCATGAGGGAAAAGTGAGGTTTCTTACATAGAAAGAAGACTTTCTTCGTTTATTCCACTTTTGGATTCAAGGCTTTGATTTTTAAGGGTATCCAAAAAGCGTGTGGAAATTGAGGAATTAGGATGTCACTGTGGCTATTAAAAATTCGCATTTTTCCATGAAAGCAGCACCTAGGCTGTGGTGCCAAATGAAATGTTACCATTTGACTCAGAAATGACATTCAGGTTTCTCATACATTACGTTTTTTTAAGTTATGCTGTTTGGAGGAAAAGGAGAAAAGTCCAGTATCAGTAAACTCATTTATTCTCGAGTTATGGGCGTAGCCAAAAGTTCAGTCAGGGAGTTAAGCAAAAATTAATTTTCACGATTCCATTCAATAAACCATTTCAAACACATTAACTTTGCCATTTTGGTGACGATCTTTGTTCATGTACTTACTTGGAACATAGAGTAATTCATCGGCTACATTTTTCTTTTATGATTTTCATAGTCATTTTTATCAATCAGAATGAGTCGTATGGGAGTTTATGGGATGGCAGGAGACCTGTGGCTATGACCATGCCCTGGGTAGCTGATTACTCTTTGCCTCTTCACAGAAAACAAATGCAAACCGGCCTGTTATCACAGCGCCTCTTACCTCACTAAATGCACGGTCAATAACGATGAGATCGTATTCCTTCCTGTTCTCGTACAGTTTTCTGACGTGTGGAAGATGGTAGAGGTCTCTTGCTACGCGAGGTAAGTGATACAGAAAGCGGTGTAATGCCCCCCCTTTTTTCCTCACTTCAAACATGTTCAGGTTTGGTTCGGGTAATAAGACAGGTTGTGCGCTATCTCTCGGATGTTTGGGTTCTGGTGATGATTGTTGTATGAAGTTAGCATTTCTATCTGAAAAGTACAAGGAACGCGACATTTCAGCGAGCAGTTGGATGTATATTTTAGCCTTGCACAACCAATATTGTCATGTTTTTCTTTGGCTCTTTCTTTATGTTCTTTTTTGTCACATGAATATTTGAAACACGCTGCCTTACCAAAGAATATATGTGTAGCACACTTCATATGGAACAAGCCCACAGGGACCATTGACTTAAAATTCAAGCTTCCAAAGAATATGGTACACATTAAGAAATAAGAGAAGGTAAAGGGGAATACAGAAAGAATAGATATCACTTATTAAAAAGAAAACATGAATTAAATTGATAACTAGATAAAAATGTATTGAAATGCAAGGAGAGTAGCATTAGGGTAGTAATGCATTGCATCTTTCCTTGAACTTCTGAAGTTCCAATTGCACGACATCCTCTGGGAGGCTGTTCCACCATCCAAACGGTGTGAGGAATAAAGGACCTCTGGAACTGATAAGTTTGACAGCGAGGCACATTAACTGCATATCGGTGCTGCTGTTCAGCGAATCTAGTTGCTCTCGGCAGGAAAAGGGGAACAGGAATCAATTGTGAATGTGAAAGATTGTTAAAATACAATTTATGACAAAGTGACAAACAAGAGACCATTTGCTGATGGTCCAAGTTATAACTGCTACCTACCACCACGAACCACTGCCAGAGATAAATCTCTGGCAGAAGCAGACATCCACACCGGAGAACAGTATTCTAGTAAAGGAAGCACAAATGACCCAAAACAGGTTGCATTAATTTCATCACTGTTATAAATATATGATGCCTTATGAACAACACCTGACTTTTGCATGGCATTGCTGAAACTTTCAGTAGATGTTTCTCAAAAGTAAGATGTGAATCAAAAGTTCCACCTAGAATAGTTAAAGCT
Source organism: Macrobrachium rosenbergii (assembly GCF_040412425.1). NCBI lineage: Eukaryota > Metazoa > Arthropoda > Malacostraca > Decapoda > Palaemonidae > Macrobrachium > Macrobrachium rosenbergii. The sequence goes on from NC_089743.1 coordinate 92,291,567, forward strand.
TCAGACTCATTCAGCAAAGTCCCATCCACCTGAAAGGGCGGATGTGGTGGAAAATCTGTACAAGATCCGCTAATCAACAGTGTTTTCGTTTTACTGGAGTTCGGCCTCATACCCCACCGACTACACCCTTAACTAATCCGGTCCATGTCCCGACTGAGGCTTAGGGCAACTTCATTTCTCATGAGTGGTGACTTGACTACACCCAAAAGTGTTGTATCATTGGCGTACTGAACAATCTTGTTATTTCTGCTCGGGATGAGGATCCCAAGAAGAACCTTTTTTCCAATGGTGGCCTTAGGAATATACTGATTGGCAGTATGTCCATCTCAATGGCACAATGATCACAAGTGCATATAATCTATTACCAGAAACATGCGTGGGTTCCTCAATTAGCTGGACAAAATTGGAGGATACGCAGAACTCAAGAGCAGACCGGCCATGTTGATCTGTGGAATTTGAATTTTGCCACTCGCTCTGCTTTGCATTATAGTCTTCACAAACAATGAATGAAGCTTTTGAATCCTGATAGTGCAGTAGATAAAATAATTTTTCACTAAAATGCTTCAGTTAATGATACAAGCATGAAATTTGGTACATATCTTCTCCATAGGCCACTTTTTAAAGATTATGGGGGTCCACTCAGAATTCCAAAATGGCTGCCATTTTTCAAGATGGCCACTAGTCAAGGTTTTAACATGGGACTCATGTGCCTCTGGTCATGTTTTTATGCATTTGTTTTGGTTATACACATTTTAGGCAGGGTTACCAAGCAAAAGTAAAATGTATTTCTGTTAATGATTTCCTATAGCATATATAAAAAAAGATGGCATCCAATATGGCAGCCAAAAACCTTAAATAATCACATCTCAGGATGTAGTAGGCATTGGAAAATGTTTTCCTGTTCAATATAATAGTTTGCAAGTCTATATATAATTTAGGTGGTGGTTTTATCTTTAGTTTTAGTTTCAAAGAATGAATGTCAGCGCACAACCAGGGCACATTGGTGTCTTCACTGCTGTATAACTCAGCATGGCCGGGTTCAGTATCAGCTAATCTTGCTTTACTTACGCTGTACCTAGCTTTGCTTTAGTGTAGTTTAGTAGTTTAGTGTTCCAAATGCTGTCTAGTAGCCTGAGATATCAGTTAGCTGGTATAAAGTGTATATATATATATATATATATATATATATATATATATATATATATATATATATATATATATATATATATATATATATATATATATATATATATATAGCTTAATGATAAATAATATTGCCAAGACCAGGAAGAACATTCTTTATTGTACAAGTTTTCGAGGTATAAAACCTCATCATCAGGCTGAAAAAACCGACAGGATGAGAATCAATAAAATTACAATAAAATGAATTGTCATAATAAATCTTCAGCAAAAAATACTAACGAAATATATAAAATGAACAAGTAAATACAAACTAAAAAGGGTGAGACGTAAAATAACGAAAAATTAAAAACACAAACATAAAAATATGAAAATAAAACTAAAGTGAAATGTAAACAAACTACCACTCACAAAGTAAAATATTTAACGACCTAATTGAGTACCTACTATGAAATTACACGATAGCTAGTTGAATACCAGACGAGTTGTTGTTCAATTCCGGCTTCATCTTTTTAATAGTCAGCGACTCTGAAATTAAAAGGTCAGTCTATTTGAACAAAAAGACAGTACCCGAAAATCCAGGTCAGTGAAAGGATGGTCTTGTGTTAAACTGTGTTCTCTAATGGCAGAAAAGGGTGGTTTGGAAAGGGGAAACCTAGTTCTAATAGAAAGACCTCTGTGTTCCAAAATTCTGTGTCTGAGCCAGCGGGAACTAGATCCACGTATCGCAGACCACACTGCGAACAAGTGAACAAGTAAACGACACAGGAATTAAGGTCCACAGGCAGAGTAGGCTTCTCTCTCAAAAGCGATCTTATTGTAAAAGGATTACAGAAAGCAAACCGGAAACTGATTTGAGGGAAACAATGCTTAAGTATTTCTTGCAACTTTTTTTCGGACCATATAGCTACTATGACCAAGGTAAGGCAATTTAATGTACTTTACATCTTTACTAGCAGTACTGTACACCGGTCTGGGACAAAACTTTTCATTTAAAAATTTTTCAGAACTTTGTAAAATACAAAAATGGGATATGAGTTTTCAGAAAAATAATTCTGGAGGAAAACCATATCTTGATGAAATAAATTAAAATCACAACAAACATTGTAGGTTCTATTAATCAAAGTGCGAATTGAGTTCATCTTATACAACTTTGGCGAAAAACTGAGGTAATTCAATCCCAAGCCAGTAAAAGTACTTTTCCTATAAACAGAGGTCTCAAATTTGCCACTATTTCTGTATACCTGTACATCTAAAAATGACAACTTATTATCCTGTTCCGTCTCACAAGTAAAAGAAATGTTAGGGTGACGAGAATTAAAATATTCAAAAAACAAATCAACATGTGATAATTCCTTAAACACAAGGAAAGTATCATCTACATACCTACAGTAATACAAAGGTTTGAAAGCACTAGGGCATTCAGACATCCAAATCCTTTCACAATAACCCATGAAGCAATCCGCATATACAGGTCAAGGGAATTTCCATAGCTACTCCATCTATTTGATTATATAATTTACCATCAAAAGTAAAAATGCCATCAGCAGTTGCTAAATGTAATAATTTTTGCAAGTCTATTTTATTAAGTCCAAACACTGATAAATGGTTTTCACATATATTATTAAGAATAATGTCAGTTGTTTCTTTTAATGGGATATTGGTGAAAAGAGAGGTTACATCGAAACTAGCCATTACAACATCTTGGTTAAAATTGAAAGAGCATAATTCTTTAACAAATTTGGAAGAATTAGATATGTTAAATTCACCTAAAGTTAGAGGGTTTAAAATTGGAACCAAAAACTTGGACAGGTTATAACTAAAAGTACCAATTGAGGAAATAATAGGTCTTAAAGGGTTTCCTATTTTATGTACCTTAGGCAGACCGTACAAATAACCAGGCTTAGACCCTGAAGCAAATAAAGAGCTATATGTAGCTTCCCAATCTTATCTCTCAGACCTCTAAGCAACCTATTTAGTTTGTCTTCTAATTTCAAAATGTGACTCGCAATATCTACATTTAAAATCCTAAATTTTGTATTGTCAAAGTATTTCATTAATTTTATCTAAATAATCAGACCTATTCATCAATACAACACCCTACCTTTATCTGGCTTAGTAATAACTATACTATTGTCGTTCTTAAGGTTACGTAAAATATTGATTCTGTCTTTATTTAACTGATTGTCACCCTCCTTTTTCGATTAAAATTTTTGAAGGTATCGTTTGCAATTACGGAAATTTTGCTAAAAAGTGAAGTAAAGGGTTTCAGCCCAAAATGTCACAGCCTCTCAAAGTAGAACATAGTTTTTCAAAACTTAAAAATATTTTTTAAGTTTTGAAAACTATGTTCTACTTTGAGAGGCTGTGACATTTTTGGCAGTGAAACCCTTTACTTCACTTTTTAGCAAAATTTTTGTAATTGCAAACGATACCTTCAAAAATTTTAATCGAAAAAAGGAGGGTGACAATCAGTTAAATAAAGACAGAATCAATATTTTACGTAACCTTAAGAACGACAATAGTATAGTTATTACCAAGCCAGATAAAGGTAGGGTGTTGTATTGATGAATAGGTCTGATTATTTAGATAAAATTAATGAAATACTCTGACAATACAAAATTTAGGATTTTAAATGTAGATATTATGAGTCACATTTTGAAATTAGAAGACAAACTAAATAGGTTGCTTAGAGGTCTGAGAGATAAGATTGGGGAAGCTACATATAGCTCTTTATTTGCTTCAGGGTCTAAGCCTGGTTATTTGTATGGCCTGCCTAAGGTACATAAAATAGGAAACCCTTTAAGACCTATTATTTCCTCAATTGGTACTTTTAGTTATAACCTGTCCAAGTTTTTGGTTCCAATTTTAAACCTCTAACTTTAGGTGAATTTAACATATCTAATTCTTCCAAATTTGTTAAAGAATTATGCTCTTTCAATTTTAACCAAGATGTTGTAATGGCTAGTTTCGATGTTCCTCTCTTTTCACCAATATCCCATTAAAAGAAACAACTGACATTATTCTTAATAATATATGTGAAAACCATTTATCAGTGTTTTGACTTAATAAAATAGACTTGCAAAAATTATTACATTTAGCAACTGCTGATGGCATTTTTACTTTGATGGTAAATTATATAATCAAATAGATGGAGTAGCTATGGGAAATTCCTTTGACCTGTATATGCGGATTGCTTCATGGGTTATTGTGAAAGGATTTGGATGTCTGAATGCCCTAGTGCTTTCTTAAACCTTTGTATTACTGTAGGTATGTAGATGATACTTTCCTTGTGTTTAAGGAATTATCACATGTTGATTTGTTTTTTGAATATTTTAATTCTCGTCACCCTAACATTTCTTTTACTTGTGAGACGGAACAGGATAATAAGTTGTCATTTTTAGATGTACAGGTATACAGAAATAGTGGCAAATTTGAGACCTCTGTTTATAGGAAAAGTACTTTTACTGGCTTGGGATTGAATTACCTCAGTTTTTCGCCAAAGTTGTATAAGATGAACTCAATACGCACTTTGATTAATAGAGCCTACAATGTTTGTTGTGATTTTAATTTATTTCATCAAGATATGGTTTTCCTCCAGAATTATTTTTCTGAAAACTCATATCCCATTTTTGTATTTTACAAAGTTCTGAAAAATTTTTTAAATGAAAAGTTTTGTCCCAGACCGGTGTACAGTACTGCTAGTAAAGATGTAAAGTACATTAAATTGCCTTACCTTGGTCATAGTAGCTATATGGTCCGAAAAAGTTGCAAGAAATACTTAAGCGTTGTTTCCTCAGATCAGTTTCCGGTTTGTTTTCTGTAATCCTTTTACAATAAGATCACTTTTGAGAGAGAAGCCTACTCTGCCTGTGGACCTTAATTCCTGTGTCGTTTACTTGTTCACTTGTTCGCAGTGTGGTCTGCGATACGTGGGATCTAGTTCCCGCTGGCTCAGACACAGAATTTTGGAACACAGAGGTCTTTCTATTAGAACTAGGTTTCCCTTTCCAAACCACCCTTTTCTGCCATTAGAGAACACAGTTTAACACAAGACCATCCTTTCACTGACCTGGATTTTCGGGTACTGTCTTTTTGTTCAAATAGACTAGACCTTTTAATTTCAGAGTCGCTGACTATTAAAAAGATGAAGGTGGAATTGAACAACAACTCGTCTGGTATTCAACTAGCTGTCGTGTAATTTCATAGTAGGTACTCAATTAGGTCGTTAAATATTTTACTTTGTGAGTGGTAGTTTGTTTACATTTCACTTTAGTTTTATTTTCATATTTTTATGTTTGTGTTTTTAATTTTTCGTTATTTTACGTCTCACCCTTTTAGTTTGTATTTACTTGTTCATTTTATATATTTCGTTAGTATTTTTGCTGAAGATTTATTATGACAATTCATTTTATTGTAATTTTATTGATTCTCATCCTTGTCGGTTTTTTCAGCCTGATGATGAGGTTTTATACCTCGAAAGCTTGTACAATAAAGAATGTTCTTCCTGGTCTTGGCAATATTATTTATCATTAAGCTAAGATTTCCAAGTATATATATATATTATGAGTATATATATATATATATATATATATATATATATATATATATATATATATATATATATATATATATATATATATATATATATATATATAAAAAATCATAATATATATATATATATATATATATATATATATATATATATATATATATATATATATATATATATATATATATAGTTGGTAGATCTAGTTAGACACCCATGCCTGGCTTGACAGGAGGTGCCAGCATGGGAGAGCGGAGCCAAGGGTAAGCGGTGCTCTACATGGCTTGTCCATGTACTTACCTGGATGGTGTGCAGATCACACAGGACTTAAATGGCACTGGATGAATGATTGGGCTAGGTGTAGGGTGACTGAACCTAGTTGTATCCCATACATCAATGCACATATCAGATTAAGGTGGTAAAAGGTTAGTCCCTTGGCCTTAGTCAAGAGCTTATAATGGCAAGTGTAAATTCAATCACAGGCAAAAGGAAGACCAAATGGAGCAAATGTTGTCTTTGCCAGGAAGACAAGAAAAATGAAGGTCTAACTTCACCCTTGGCCCCTGTACATCATAATCCTGGACACGATGGGTACGCGAGGTGACAGAAAAGAACACCATTTCTTCAAACTGGCAAAACTTCTTGAGGGACAACAACAAGTCAGAGCTGTTTCACTTTCTGGCAGACAAGATTGCTCAGATGTCTGCACCTAACTTGGTTATGGCAGACATGGGACATTTTTCCAGAGGCTACTGCAGTTTTTTCCAAACTCAGCAAGTACCCACCAACCATCGATGATGGTGATTTAAAGATTCTGGAGGAGTTTGTGGTCCTCGTGTATGACAGGTCAAACACTGTTGACAATGTGGATGAGGCCAGACTTGACTTGTTTGCCAGAAAGCAGAGACCTTATAAAGCCATCCCTCCAACCAGAGCAGCTGTGCTTCAACACACCAGACACTCAGCATATCAGGCAGGTTGTGTAGGGGGTCAGGCAATTCTGCGCCAGCCAGAAGCACAGAGTCTAGCTGACTGGGGTAGGGAAAAGATTGGCGAAGACTGGAAAATCTTCCAGACAGCCAACTCCCCCATTGCAAGGAGTTGTGAACAGCTTACAAAATGTGGCTGCAAGTTGGTTGCCATGGCAGGTGCAAATGCTACAGCCTTGGGCTTACATGCACAGTTTTGTGTAGCTGCAAATGTGAGGTGTAATCATAATGTGAGGAGTAACTATAATGTTGCAAATGATGCTTCAGATACATCTGAATGAGAATTTCGTCACACTAAAGGGTGACACCATACATCATTAAGATGCTGCATTCATTTCAGGCTGAAAAAAAGACATTGAGACTGCTCGAACATAGATAAGATACTTGTTATCATACTCCATTATAGTCTTGTGCTTGTATACTTTCCAGTAGCATTATGGGGTCCCTTTCCAAGGTGTAATATTGATAATACCCCAATAGAAATTCTAGAAACAGATTCTCTGGCCTCATAAATGTAGGCATAGATAAAAATATGTCTCTATCTTTCTTAGTTGCAGAGTTACCAAGCATAATGTTTCATGGCGGCCATTTTGTACGCCATCTTTATCACAATGGCAAATATAGTAGTAGGAGCTCTGGTGATAACTTCAATTAACTCATCTACCCAGGAAGACATTATCTGAATAATGATTGCTGTATTCATTTCAACAATCATTTACTCAAAGTGTCAGAAATCGAAACAACTAGCGGCCATATTGAAATTTTGCCCAGACACCCAGATTTTTCAAAAGAGGGGTTAAAATGAGTACTTGTGCCAAATTTCATTCTTGTATCACAAACTGAAGTATTTTCTTACTTACCTGCTGCACTATGAGACTGAGCCATGCTAATCCTTTCCAAGAGACAGTCATATAGAACCCTCGATATTTGGATTGCAGTAAACAGCAAATACGTACACAAAGTAAAACTTACTAAAAATTTTAAAACAAAAAACTTTACTGAAAATTTTAAAACAGAGAACTTCATGGCAACTATACTCCACATTTTTCTGATGATAAATAGGTTCTCTGGACTTAGTGTATACAGCCATACCTTGCTCGTGATTAAAAACTCAACCTCTGACTTGTTACAACTTACAAGTCTCGGGTAAAAACATCAGATCGTAGTTACAGGCACAGCTCTGGATATCAAGAAAATTTGACCTGAAGCCTCGAATATTTAAGTAAAGTATTTTGCAATTTTTTCTTACTGTAATGAGGAACAGGCCCAGGGTTCAGCTCAATGTCTCCCAAAAGAATTAAAATTAGCATCATAAAATCAGTAGGAAACCTAATAAATAGGCTCATGACAACAGTAACATTGTATAGCTCAACAGAACAGTAAACAACAATGCAATCAACAACAACAGAATTTACATCATTTACAGAAATTCTGTTGAAGGAATAGCTAAACGTGACCATAACTCGGTTTGTCGATAGGCCTGTGATTCTCCCTTTACAAAGCATCTCATTCCTTGTTTGGACACCTAGGTCTTATTACCAACCGCACTTTGGTATCTACCTTGTATCCCTTCCCTTTGGTATCTTCCCATTTAGCTGTTCAGCTCCTTCAACTTTACATTAAGTCATATTACACTTTTCCTTGATATGAAAGTTTCAAAAACATGCCACTTGGAAGTTATAATTTGGCAAAGTAAGACTAAGCGTACATTAATTTTCTGTAATCCAACAAGTGTATATAAACCGCTCAGGTGCAGTATAGAATGTTGTGCTCTCTCTCTCTCTCTCTCTCTCTCTCTCTCTCTCTCTCTCTCTCTCTCTCTCTCTCTCTCTCTCTCTCTGTTAAGTAATGGGCCCCTGGAAAATGTTGACATTACCTACCTTATGACCTCGACTAGCCAGGGCTTCAACTAAAGGCATGAAGACATTCCTATGACTCTCAGAGGCCATTGGAAGGAGCATGAGGATCTTGTAAGACCTCTCTGGCGGTGGTAGATCTCCTCTGATGTAATTTATCAGCATTATCAAGTGCAAGATGTGGATCGAATTCATCTGTAGAGAAACAGTAGTCTTTCAGGTATCACAGAATAATACATGAAAATGCACGAAGAAGACACTGCAAAGTTGTTAACTGAATCAGAACGGGTAGGTTTTGGAACACTGTATGACATATTGACAAAGTTGTGTAATTCACATAAACAAGCCCTTTGCTTCCACTTTCATTTTCTAATTGTCTAAGTGTCTCTGCAGTTCCTGAAAAGAGAATGATTATTTTCTTGAGGAATAGCTTTATCTGCCCCATCTCGTGTAGCAGTCAAATATCTTATCAGTGGCCTTGGAAAATTTCGTGAAATTTCAACGGTCCTTTTTCAAAGCCTTTGGCATAAATTCCTAAAACTAGAATGAAAACTAAAGCCTCTGTGAATTAGTTGTATAAGACATCCAAATACACAACGTTTAGTACTGTATATTTATTAAAGATTTGTCATATTTATTTTATATATTAAGTATATATTTTAAATATGAAAGTTTTATATATGTTTATTTTTTATGGTTTTTATGTAATACCATTCTTCATTTTTTACGTTCATATGTTAACACTGAATTTCAAGTGGTACAGTATGTTATCATTCACCTTTTCATTATCAATCACATCATTAATTTATATATTTCATCTTCATTGCTGCGCTGAATAATCCTGATGGGTTCCGGCACTTGGTCTTCAAGACCTAAATTTCATAATCAATTCAATCAATTCACAACGCAGTTCTACAAGAGTATTTGTTTTGATAAAATTTCCAACATATCCATTACCTGCCATTATTCCATTTTGTGATTATTTACCTGTTTATCTGATCATCTATATATCGTTATATTCTTATCAGACTTTACCTGAATCTTATCGGGAAAACTGCTGAGCGTTTGAAAAGCTCTTTTGAATTATACTAATAATGATAATCATCTCCTTCTTAGGGATTTGTGTGACTGGCAGTGAGATACTCGGTCAACACTGTAACCTTGTCATAATGTGAGAATCACCTCTATTCTTTTGGGAAAGAGAGTTAACTGTCAAGTCACAGCTGTTGGGGTTTGAGTTGGTAAAACAATAGATATTTTTGCAAGTGTCTCACTCTGATTCCTTGTATATACAGAAAACAAAATGATCCTCTCAAAGAATGCAGAAAAACCAACTGATTCTCTCAAAGAATGCAGAAAAACAAACTGATCTTCAAAGAATGCAGAAAACCAACTGATCCTCTCAAAGTTGCAGAAAAACTGTTCAAAGAATGCAGAAAAACAAACTGATCCTCTCAAAGAATGCAGAAAAACAAACTGATTCAAAGAATGCAGAAAAACCAACTGATGGTCAAAGAATGCAGAAAAAACAAACTGATCCTCTTTTGCAGAAAATCAAATCGAGGGTGATCCTCTCAAAGAATGCAGAAAAACAAACTGATCCTCTTCAGAATGCTTGATCCTCTCAAAGAATGCAGAAAAACAAACTGATCCTCTCACAGAATGCATAAAAACCAACTGATCCTCTTAAAGAATGCAGAAAAACCAACTGATCCTCTCAAAGAATGCAGAAAAACCAACTGATCCTCTCAAAGAATGCAGAAAAACAAACTGATCCTCTCAAAGAATGCAGAAAAACAAATCGATCCTCTTAAAGAATGCAGAAAAACAAACTGAGCCTCTCAAAGAATGCAGAAAAACAAATCGATCCTCTCAAAGAATGCAGAAAAACAAACTGATCCTCTCAAAGAATGCAGAAAAACAAACTGATCCTCTCAAAGAATGCAGAAAAACAAACTGATCCTCTCAAAGAATGCAGAAAAACAAATCGAAGATCTCAAAGAATGCAGAAAAACAAACTGATCCTCTCAAAGAATGCAGAAAAACAAATCGATCCTCTCAAAGAATGCAGAAAAACAAACTGAGCCTCTCAAAGAATGCAGAAAAACAAATCGATCCTCTCAAAGAATGCAGAAAAACAAACTGAGCCTCTCAAAGAATGCAGAAAAACAAATCGATCCTCTCAAAAGAAAACAAACTGAGCCTCTCAAAGAATGCAGAAAAACAAACTGATCCTCTCAAAGAATGCAGAAAAACAAACTGATCCTCTCAAAGAATGCAGAAAAACAAACTGATCCTCTCAAAGAATGCAGAAAAACAAACTGATCCTCTCAAAGAATGCAGAAAAACAAACTGATCCTCTCAAAGAATGCAGAAAAACAAATCGATCCTCTCAAAGAATGCAGAAAAAAAACAAACTGATCCTCTCAAAGAATGCAGAAAAACAAACTGATCCTCTCAAAGAATGCAGAAAAACAAACTGATCCTCTCAGAAAAAAGAATCTCAAAGAAAGAAAACAAACTGATCCTCTCAAAGAATGCAGAAAAACAAACTGATCCTCTGAAAGAATGCAGAAAACAAACTGATCCTCTCAAAGAAAGAAAAACAAATCAAAGAATGCAGAAAAACAAACTGATCCTCTCAAAGAAAAAACAAACTGATCCTCTCAAAGAATGCAGAAAAACTGATCCTCTCAAAGAATGCAGAAAAACAAACTGATCCTCTCAAAGAATGCAGAAAAAACAACTCGATCCTCTCAAAGAATGCAGAAAAACCAACTGACCCTCTCAAAGAATGCAGAAAAACAAATCGATCCTCTCAAAGAATGCAGAAAAACAAACTGATCCTCTCAAAGATCCTCTCAAAGAATGCACTGAAAAAACAAACTGATCCTCTCAAAGAATGCAGAAAAACAAACTAATCCTCTCAAAGAATGCAGAAAAAAAACAAACCGATCCTCTCAAAGAATGCAGAAAAACAAACTGATCCTCTGAAAGAATGCAGAAAAACAAATCGATCCTCTCAAAGAATGCAGAAAAACAAACTGATCTTCTCAAAGAATGCAGAAAAACAAACTAATCCTCTCAAAGAATGCAGAAAAACAAACCGATCCTCTCAAAGAACTGGGCACTGAAGAGTGAATGAATGATGACCAAGAGCGAAGACTTCTAAGTCTTCGTTCGTTTGTGCTTGATGGATTAAAGCAGGATCCAGAAAAGGTGGTATAGTTAATACTTGATACTTGTGTTTCTTAAACTCAAGCATACCGTTCTTGTCATTCAGCATACATGACTCGGCACGAGCTCTATTAAATCATGAATAAAAAATCCAGTGTCTACGTATCTTGAAGTGATTGGAGTATAGAACTGTGACTTTCCTCATCTCAGCTAAGATCGTCAGCTATCACTCAGTCACGTCTATATAGTCTGTCATTTACAACTGTTTGAGATCCGTGCTTCCTAATGATCCGTTGTTGTCCAGCTTCTAACAAAATATAAATTTTGTCCGATTTTAGTCACCAGAGCTGTGCAGTTCTAATTTGTCTTTAGTGATATCTTGCTTATATATTATCATCATCAGTAGAGAGATAGTTATCAAGATTGTTTGAGAAGAATTTATACATTTGACGTGGTGTTGTCATTTGGGAGGGGAAGTGAGAAGAGGGGACGCAATTTAAGACTGTTTCCTAAAAGAAAAAGAAAAGAAAAAGTTTCTGTACTGAGTCAACTCAGTACTGGGTACTTAGATGACACTGGTGGGTTGCAGACGAGGTGTAGAATGTCTAGAGACTAGCAGCTCCACCCTGAAATAGCGGAAAAGTGATACCCTGTATGCACTGATGTGTGGACGCCCATTGCTTTTCATATATCAGAGTTGGAATTGTGAAATGGCTGTCCAAGGCATACATGACACTATCCTTTAAGCAATAAAGAATTATTCCTTACCAAAAGGAGATGAGAAGTAGCTGTGATCACTAGCGGTTAGTGTGTGCTTACCTTGACGATCTTAGTTAGAAACTGGTTGTCTGATTTATTGACAATGAAGACCTGAAGATCAAGCTGACTGTGGATCGGAATTAAAACCTAACGCTTTAAATTTTGCCAATGTAAAAGTTGCATTCACACTGGAAATTCGACCATTGTGTTGAATATACTTATTAATTCCACGGGTGATTCCCACAACCGCGACACAACATACTTGGAAGCATCAGATTTTATATATTTCTGTTAACTTTCTCTTTCTTTATGCGATCAAAACTTCCAAGCAGTTGTTCCCTTTTTTGTGCCAACTCTGATCTATTTCAGGACTGGACTGACCTTGCATTCTCGAGTCAGTGTCAGTGCTAGGGGTGTGGGAGGTGAACTGAGGAAATGAAAGCTTCCTTATTACACCTTTAAATCCAAACACAGGAACATGAGTAAAATACATGACTGATGTGAATAGTCTGTGACAGAATTCACACCTATAAGTGCAACTTGAAAATATAAAGTGAAATAATTAGTATTCAAGGTTTAAAAGTAGATCATGAGTGGCCAAGACACAACCCATTGCGCTAGCGAGCAACGTCCAAGAGACTGAACAAATAAACATATGATCAGAGCCTATACCCGGTCCCCATCCAAGGGAGAACCAATCAGTGGCTGCTAATGACTCAGCAGATAGACCTGTTCACCTGCTGGCTCCTCCAAAATACCCCCAAATACCCAACCAACAGGGAGAGTGAGGTTGTGTTTTGCTAGTGAAATTGACCATGGCGTGAGTGGGGTTTGAACTTCGGACCACCACACTGTGAAGCCTAGTCCCGGCGAAAGCAACTCTGCTAGCATGGCACTAGTTATTTGTTAACCCACTGTTTAGTGAAACCGTATGCACAGTAGGCAGGATCTGAACTAAGGGTATGGATAATGACCTAGGTTGAGAGAAAATACTTGAATAGTATTAGCATTCTGTTTTTCCAAGTTAGCAGTGACTGTACAAAAATTCTTTACTTTAATCTTTGATGATCGAGGATAAATACAAAGTGCACACGTATATTACACACATATACTATATATATATATATATATATATATATATATATATATATATATATATATATATATATATATATATATATATATATATATATATATATGGTTTAGGAATCTATACAGTAAGCATCCTCACTAAACAAATTATGAGAATAGATCCTGAAATGTTAATTTTAACAAACTTTAACAAAATGAGCCACCTCACAGGATCACCACATTCTTGTCACTTGTCCTTGAGATATCCTGCCAACAAACGAAAAAAAAGACATCCCACCAAACTGGTGCTTTGGTAACAGAATTTAGTTAGATGGTGTGACCTCTCGTTGAAATCGGAAGGCTGGTAAAACTGGTAGAACGGTATTTTCCAACTCCAGTTTCATCGTGTCCAGTAATGTCTAAAGACGTCCCTTTTGAGATTGTAGAATTGTTTTGCAGCTCTAATCTTCTGCTATACCGACGGCTTTGAGCTACTGGGCCTGCTATTCTGCTTTAAGCAGCGACAGAACCTCATTGTTCGATCTTGTGATCTGTGGTACCCAATAACGCCCCATAAAATTTCATGGTAGCCTAGAATCGAAGATGGAAGATATATACGCATTCCAGTGCACCTAGTAACCAGTAGATTAAATTCATACATGTATGGCCTGTAGGCAGATACGAGAACTGACCCCAGTCAACTTTAGTTCTGTATTTATTGACAAACATGAACTGATATCGATGAAACGTTATTCAGATTTTTTCTTTAAACAGTTTTTACCAAAAACTGCACCGAGGACATTCTTTAAAATCCACCGGAGAATGAACAAAGAGGCGACTGTAATTTGAGTTCTATTTTCTTCATGAAAAATAAGTGAAAAATGTGTCGAAGTTTCTTTGGCCCAATCGAGTTTTCTTTACACCGTATAATGCCGTATGAAACTCTCATTCACCGTCCATGAAAATTTCAGCCATGGCCTGGTGGTGGCCTGTGTTGTTGGTACCTATAGCAGTGCCAGACGTACGATCGTGGCTAATTTTAACCTTAAATAAAATAAATAAAAAAAACTGCTGAGGCTAGAGGGCTGTAATTTGGTATGTTTGATGATTGCAGGGTGGATGATCAACATACCAATTTGCAGCCCTCTAGCCTCAGTAGTTTGTAGGATCTGAGGGCGGATGGACAGACAAAGTCATCTCAATAGTTTTCTTTTACTGAAAACTAACAATAAAATATACATACATCTTAGGCAGATTAAAATAAAAGCGACTGAAAACCAAATTTACACGTTTATAAAAAAAAATAGTAAAAAATGCGCTGAAGTTTTTTGGGCGCAATCGAGTTTTCTGTACAGTGTATAATCATGGCCACCGAAAATAGGTCTATCTTTCGGTGGTCTCCGTGCAATGCTGTATGAGCCGCGGCCCAAGAAACTTTAACCACGGGCCGTTGGTGGCCTGGCCTATATCGTTGCCAGATGCACGATTACGGCTAAGTTTATAATCTTAAATAAAATAAAAACTATTGAGGCTAGAGAGCTGCAATTTGGTATGTTTGATGATTGGAGGGTGGATGATCAACTTACCAATTTGCAGCCCTCTAACCTCAGTAGTTTTTAAGATCTGAGGGCGGACAGAAAAAAGTGCAGACGGACAGACTAAGCCCGCACAAGAGTTTATTTTCCAGAAAACTAAAAAGCTGTTATATGGAAGCATGACAGTAAAGACTAAGAAAACTGACTTCACACTACTCCAAATGTTTTGGGCTAGAGTGCAACATCACCAGAAAGAACTCTGTGCACAAAAACCAGTGAATTTATGAGCAGCGTAAATTGTTAATAACAAATTTCAAAGATATTATAAGCAGACTGAAGATCCAGGATTATCCAGGTCAGTGGTATGAACAGTAAACCAAGAACATGGAAGAATGACTCCAGCTTGTGACATCAGCTAAGAGGGGACTGTAATGACTGATAACTGTTTGCCTTATACCAGTGTTCTCAGCTTGTCTCAGGTTGTGGTGGACCACGAGCCCAATGAAAAATATAGTGTAACAATAAGAATTAAAAGTAGAGAATAATAAACAGTTAAAAAGCCTAGCTAAACTCTTGCCGCATGCCAGAGTGGTATTTGGTTTATGTTGAACTGTGCTTGGTATCTTTTTTTCTATTATGTAGGCCTTGCAAGCTGTTTTCTGCTCCATAGTGTCTGTTCAATCACTTCATTTATTTTTTTTCTTCTTCTTCTTTTAACGTGCTTTTTTCCCATTTTGTATGGGGTAAGCACGATGCCTTCTTTTGAAGGACTTTGATTTGGCTTTGGGGTAGACCGTAGTCTCGATCGGCTGCCCTGCCTGACATCGCTTAGACCCCAGTAGCGTATGTACATGTATTGTACCAGTCACCAGCACCCTTTCTCCCAGCAGCGAGAAGTTGTTGCGTGGTTAGGTCGACAATTCGAGACGTGTGAGGTGTCTGTTATGTTTTTAGGAGATGTTGGAGTGGCTTTGTTTGTGTGTATATTAGTCTGTAACACCCATTTGCTTTTAAGCAAACCTGTCCGTTGATTACATAATCCCGGGGTGTCTACACGGATAGCAAAGTGTCCGCCTCTCTGACCGGTCGGCTGTGGATTCGAACCTGCGCCACAGACCTCTATGAAGTCCGAAGCTACTGCTCTAACCGACTTGGCCATGTGTCTGTTCAATCACTTCATTTATGTGGTGCATCAGTTCTTAGTTCTTGACTGGGCATTTTACTTACTAATCAAAATCCTTCATCAGTGTTGCCTCTTCTTTATATAACGGTTTTTGTTGTAAAGTATTTTGGTTTGTCTTCGTTGTAATGGTCTTCTCCCTTCTATCTCATTTCCTTAGCTTATATTGCAGTTTATTCACTGTTGTTTTTATGTTGGACCCTTACTAAAGATTCTGTAATTTTTTCACGCTGTTTCTGAGACTCATACCCTTTAAGAACTATGACTCTAACTCAAGAACTTTGCCCTTATTAAAAGAATATGGAATAAGAATACATCTAAAACAAATACCCACTTTGAAATATCAAATACCTCTTTAAACGGATGATTCATGACAATGAGGTCAAACTCTCTCCTCTTCCTATAGAGTTCCTTCACATGAGGCACATGACGAAATACCTCTCGCCATCGCACACATTTTATCCCAGACCATATGAAAAACTCAAAGGCCTGTGTTTGCTGTACTGAATATGTCTGCTGTAACTTTGGGGTAATGGGGAATCGATGGGGGATTTCTCTGACGTTAGGGATTTAGTGCTGGATGTTGTTGGTGGTCAACATGTCTCCCTGAGGTTAAGAGAACAACGATAATGCTCCGGAGACAGAACTTTGAGGTCGAGTCCGTTATTTGCGTGCTATATTTTAAACTTGTATTTTCGTTCTTTGTTTCTTCCCCTGACTACATATGTCCACTTTATTCTTTGTGATATCCAACGTAAGTTAATAGTTATTCCTTTTTTTTTGCGTTCTTAGCTACATATTCTTATTCATTCAAACTTTTCACTTCACCTTAGTGAAAATAATTTTGATACTTTATGGGCTCTAGTCCATCTTCGTCTGCAGAAAAGGTTGGTGCTTGGTGCAGAGGAAAGCAGATGAAGGTTGAAGGTGTTTTTGTGTAATCAAATAAAATAGGAAACTGATAATGCACGGAAACTGCACACACACACACACACACACACACACACACACACACACACATATATATATATATATATATATATATATATATATATATATATATATATATATATATATATATATATATATATATATATATATATTCTTTAAAGCAAGTCGTTTTACACTTACATAAATATGTAGAAATATAAGAAATTGCTTCCAAACAAACAATAATCCTTCTCGCTTACATCCTAGAAAACCTTGACAGTGGCAAAGTCAAGCCTCGTTCAGAATTAGTGCCGCCTTTATGTGTTAACCAGAGTGGTCTTATAGATATATTGAGACTTTATCATTCACGTCACAAGATGTGGACGTGATCTCCACTGTTTTTCGTCGTAAGCAGCAACTGAGACCTATAGTTAGGCATTTCAAGAATGTGACGAATCATATTTGGGGTTCCTTTGGGTGGTGTTTTTGGGCCAGCCCTAGGAGAGCTGTTAATCAGCTCAGTGGTCTGGTTAAACTAAGGTATACTTAACTTTTGGAATTTGTTCTCAGTAATCTTTTCAATTACAAGGTTTTTTACTTCGAAATGAAATAGCACATTATGTAGGTTTGGTAATCTGATGCAGTTACTTGGGGACAGTGATCTATGTATAAAACAAGTATGCCAGTCTACAGGTCCTTGATAGAAATGTGGAATGAACAACTGTGGCAGCTGGGGCTGAATGGACGTTGCAAACACTCTTTAGTAATACCTATTGGGGTGCATGTGTTTACTTTGTGTATGCAAGTACCCTTCTACAGTAACAACACGTTCCTTACACTACAACAGTGTAAGTGTTGGCTTTCGTCATTAATTGGATGGGTGACCACAGAGAGAGAGGTAAAGTAGTCATTTTATTTTTGCACTCCTGGTCTCTCGACTGGTAGAGTTGAGCAACACTGGGTCAAGTCAAAATTTTTGATGGGTGACCCCTAATGAATGCCAGACGTCATTGGTGCATAGGCTTTCGTGGTGTGGAGCCATGGGCTTGGGGTTAGACATTTCATCCCAAAAATAGTTTATCCTAGCGGAAAAGCAACGCATTCAGGGGACCCACTTTCATCTCTCTGTCTCCAACACCAGATGGAAATGGGAGGTTTAAGTTTCGGTTTATTATAAATTTGCAACAGGCTCTAGGAGACTGATGTGAGTAACACTGGATCACATTGAGATCCAATAATCCAGCGGAATAAGTTATGAATTAATTATTCGTGTGTATATACGTCTGTATATGCATTCATACCTGTGTATGAGAAAAGGAGATACGTCCAAAATGACACAAATGTAAGAGTTGCATCAGTATATCGAATACATTATGCTGATTAGCTGGTTCTATTCTAAGGTAGTGTGAATGTTATTTGTTGAGTTCTTAGCTTGCAGACTGTCCGCGTTACGGACAGAAATGATAAACATATGAATGCACATTGCATTTTATACTTGAAGATCTGTGCTATGCAATGGCTTCCCAGTGCACGCTTAAAACTGTCCTTTAAGCAATGAAAATTTGTTTCTTACCAAATTAGAGGGGAAATAGATGCGAACACCAGTAATTGGATGTCTGATTTACTGGCACTGGTAACCTGAGAGCCAAGTAAAAAAATGTGCATCGGAATGATAAACATTCTCTATCCCTTGTTTTCATCTATTTTGTGGAATGTCGCATCGACAGTTGGGATTCAACCTTGTGATGAAGGTAATTAATTCCACGCGTGATTTCCACAGCCATGACAACAAACTAACCAGCAACGGAATTTATATAGTCCTGGAAAGCTACTTCTACCTCATGCAATCAGAACAAGCAACCCGTTGTTCTTGTTGGACCGAACTCTCATGTACTTCGTGACAAAGCCTTCTTGCGCTTCTCGTGTCAACTTCCTAATTACATTTGTAAATCAGGACCGATGCACTAGAAATAAAATACACCAAAGAGCAAAGTACGGCTGGAAGAAAAACTGGCCATTGCACACAACTTTCACTGTAAACGCGAAACAGATTTGCTTCAGATTTTCGACCGAATTGGAGATAGAATCACGCAGTCACATGAAACTGGACCTTACAGTAGACGGTGTTTCGGATAAGAGTATGAATACTCGTCTAGGTTGCGGGAAAAAACTTGGATAATATTTGTAGCATGTTTTTCTGAGTCAGCACCAAAGCTCTTTATTTTAATGTGATAAATCAGCGTAGAAAGAAATTTATGTGACAATTTATTTCTGGTGAAAGCATCAGTTTCTAGCGCAAAGGGTCAGGGATTGTGTCATTTTCGAAAACTGCGGATTCAAATACGGATACAAATATATATGGTTTGTGTATGTGGATTTTGAATAACAACGATGATCTCTCAACTTTTAGACTTCCTCGGAGTTTTGGGAAATGCCTTATCACTACAGTACAAGCCTATATCTGAGCAGAAATCAGCAAAGAGGCCTGTGGCAGAATTGGAACCAACGAACAAGTCCCACCGACAACCTACTGTCACGCAGTTTCGAAAGCTTATTCGTTTCTTTCAGCACGGATATGGGAGTTTAGAAAATAGATATACAAGATATCTTGTCAATATATAGTCAGCATTATGTCTAAAAGAGGTCTCACTGGATTTAGGGCTTTGCTTGATAGTTGTACTGGCTATTCCTTGCTCTCATGACTGACGTCATTTGTCCAGTGTCACTATTATTTCATCACTGACAGAGATTACTTCCTAATCTTTTTCTTTATGGACGGCAGAAGCTTATTTTCGACCTCGTATCAAATAACGGCTCGTGAACTTTCAACCTGGTGTTGAATCAGTGACGGAAGAAAATGCATTTCAGTGGACGCAGGTGAATGAAAGCAGTAGATTGCATATGCTGTGCGTATGTCGTATATTTATTGACAAACATGAATCGATTTAGATGAAAAGTTATTCAGACTTTTTCTTTAAATAGTTTTTACCAAAAACTGCACCCAGAACTTTCTTGAAAATCCACCGGAAAATGAACAAAGACAAAATGACGACCAAGAGGAGCAGTGCTAACACATCCAGCAGGAGTAGTTGCACCCATGAGAGGCTGGCAGCTGGGGACCTCAACTTCGGGGCTCCTCTGTGACGTATGACGTACTCCGTCCAGAACACTGCTCTTTCTACAGGAGAATTTAGCTGGTCCTTGTATAACCTCGAAGTCTTCGCTACATTTTCTTTATACCTGACAAAATCAAGAGATTGGAATTTGAGTTCAAAACAAAATTGACTTATGTTTTGTTACATTTCCATGAACAAGTGTCCAAAGCCTCAAACATTTGCATAAAACAACTTAAATTTCGTAAAAGCCCTGAATACAAGATGACACTGCCAGGGTAAAATCAATGAAGAAAACAAGAGCAGTGACTTTAACAGTAACTATAACTGTACTAGCATAAATTGTTAATAACCACAGATTTGAAAGATGCCATAAACGAGATTGAAAGATCCGGGACGATCCAGATCGATATGGTAGGAACAGGACCACAAAGAAAAAGTAAGAATGTCTCCAGGTTTGTCACATCAGCTGAGGGAGGACTAATAATGAATTTGAAATGACATACAAAACCAGATTAAGTAAAATGGGAGGCATTTTCTTGACAGTCAATTAAGTATCTTCAATTATCTTTTTCAGAACATCTCAAAACATAAAGATGAATATGAAAAAGGAGAGATTGTCCAAGTATTCCCTCTAGCAAAGGGAACAAGCACCCAAGACTTTGGAATCTGTTGTACAGAAGTAGTATCACAAAGCAAGGTTTAAGAGAAGAATTACTTGGTCACGACCTGATGTAACATGAAATTTGGTGCATGATGACTTAGGTCATTCAGCTAAAACTAAATAAGGACATTGTATAAACTGCGACACATTTTAAACAATTTTAATGGTACTGATGAAGTAAGTAGACTAAATTTTACAAACCTAACAAATGCATGTTACACAGGGGGAAAATAAATAACTTACTTAGGGTTGTGTATAATTTCCTTAAGAGAGCTGACGATGAGATCAACAGATAAATCCTCGTAATTAAAAGACAGACCCCATCCTTCAGCAACAACCATGGCGCTATTTCCACGCTGATCTCCAAACAAAGGTAGTACAACCATAGGAGTCCCATGGTACAAGCTCTCTTGCAGGCTGAGAAGGCCTCCATGGCTTATGAACACTCTCACATTAGGGTGGCCTGAAAAGTCATGAATGAGATCCATAGATACAGGCTTTCAAGTGATATCCAAAAGCAATGTTCACAATTAACCTTATGTTTTCCAGTCTAAAGTATGAGTCCTGTTGTATGATTAAATGAGTCGAATGCTCACCTAAAATATCTTGCTGTGGGAGCCAGGGGCTCATCATGATATTCGCGGGAATCCCTTCTATGCCCTTTTCGAATTTCCAAAGAATCCTTTGATTTAATTTTGAAAACGCTTCAATGAATATATTCCTGTACTTGATTGGCAATGTATTTCCTTTTGTAATTGAGCCAAGGCTGAAGTATATGACACCTGCTGATCCTGCGCCTTCAATCCATTTCGCTAAGTCCTAAATTAAAGAAAAATAGCATTAAAAATACCTTGATTAGATCAAAAGTAGAAAGATATTGAAGCAAAATGACGATTTACAGTGGGATACAGTATAGAACCGATTTTGAAGACAGGCAGCTAATAATACTGTTTCCTGAAGAAAACCTTGTCATCAAGCTCTCAAAGCAAAGATCTATACCATTTGCCTATTCCATATAGACACTCTTGCAAAGAAACATCAGCTGATAGTCATGTCTTACCTCTGGTAAAGGTTTGGCAGGTCGACAGTGCATACTACCTACTTCCACTTGGAGAGGCAAAAGGGGAACCGTCAAACCGGTGGAAAAATGGGAGTTCACCAGGACGAGACTCTGATTTCTCTCTAGCTCCAGAAGAGGAGGAAGGTCTGGGAAGAGCTTGTTGACCTGCAAGGAAATAGTCAAGTCGTCAGAATGAGTTAATCACCCAGTCATGCAACTAAACGTGTGATGTGTCGTTTTCCATGAATGTTTACCTAGTGTTAGCGAAATTCATTGCACTAGAATAAAAAAAAAACAGAATCTAGAATGGATTATAATGAAAATGGACTTACAGATGATATATTCAAGTTGAAAATAGAACTGCATACAGGAATCAGAAATCGTCTAAGTTAGCAAACAAAATATTCTTAAGTGGTAAATCTCACCTCTTGTTGAACTGCCGGTACAACCTGCCAGTGTCTCCAGTAAAAGGGCCTTACTATACTGGTAATTGTATTGTAAAGTCGTCCAAAAACGTGTTTGCAGTTAAAATCTTGAAACACAGTGGGCATGTATGCTGGGCTGAGTACATTTCCCAGAACAGCGCTCTGTCGTGGATCCATGCCACTAGTAGCAATGGTGATGAATGGCATCTCGTGTACGAAGGGGTACATGAACTAGAAATAAAGATTGAACCAGGTGAATTGTTGTGCATAGCGAGGACATGGGCCTCTATTCACAGGTTTGGACTTTATAGGGCCCAGACTATTTTTTCTGACAAAAAAAATCTTCTGTAATTCTAGTAAAGAAAATCACTGATTGTGTTGAATAAATTGTGGTTGCAACTGGGCTAGCAGAATAGTGTACATACGTTCTTTATTACAGTAATGTTTAAAATCAAAGTTGGAAAAGATAATCTCTCTATACAAATGTATAAATCGCAAATCTTGTACTTGGCAAGAGATCTACTTTTCTCGAAACTAGAGTTAACTATAATTTTTCTTTATTTATCAATTTTAAAGAAAATAGGCCTTAAGACTTGATAGTATAACACTAAATTTAATGACTTCATTAGCCTTGTGGTGTGTGAATGTCAAGAGTCTTTATAATCACGACTACAAAGCAAATATGAAGTTATCTTTTTAGAAAGAATCATCCAATTATTTTAACTTGTAAATCATACAGAATGAGACAGGCAGATGCAGACTTTTCTAAAGCACGTTAACCATCTGTCTGTAAAATATAAAAAATCATCATGCTTATCATGCTAACGATTGTTTCCTTAATGTTGAGTTAGTCTTGAGTTAGACTATTCAGCACAGGAAAGTTATCTGAATTTATTCGTAAAAATACTCTCTATCACAGACTGGGAGGCCATCATCCAGAATTCTTGCTCATGCCAAGTTTTAAAAGCATGGTTTATTAGTCACCATCCAGGAAAATCGAGCTGAGATGACGTGATATCAAGAAATAGCAGCATAGTTACCCCTATTATCTAGAGTAAGTTAATTTTATAATTAAAAATGGAGGATACCTAAAACTTTAACAGCCTAACTAGGCTCCTCTCTGTCGCCAGAGTGATATTTTCAATGGCTGTATGTTAAACTTTGCTTGATATCTTCTTCACTTTTGTAGACCTTGTAGAATCTTTGTACTACATCAGGTCAACACAATGTTGGTTGGGTCACTTCATTGAACTGGTGCATCTTAATTCCTTAGTGAGCATGTTGCTTACCATGCAAAATCTTTCCTTGGTGTTATACCTCTTATTTATATGCGTTTGTGTTTTAAAGGATTTGGCTTCTCCACATTCTAATGGTCTTCTCCCTTCTATTCCATTACCCTATCTTTCTTTGTAGTTTATTAACTGTTCATTTTATGTTGGGCCTTTTACCAGAGATTCTGCGATCTTTTCACAGTGTTTTTGGGATTCATACCCAGTAAATATTACGATTGTAACCCAAGAACTTTGCACTTTTAAAAAAAAAAATGGAATTAGACTATTTCACATTTTGGGGTGGATTCATACCCAGTAAATATTACGATTGTAACCCAAGAACTGTGCATTTAAAAAAAAAAAAATGGAATTAAACTACATCTAAAACAAATCCATACTCTGAAATATCAAATACCTCATGAAACAGATGATCAATGACAATGAGGTCATACTCCTTCCTCTTCCTGTAGAGTTCCTTCACACGAGGCACATGATAAATATCTCTCGCCATCTTACACATATTATCCCTGAGCATACGAGTAACTCTAACCATTGTACTTGCCTCACTGAACATGTTTGTGTTAGCTCTGGGATAATAGGGAAGTCGGTGGGGGATTTCTCTGACGTTCGGGTTCTGGTGCTGGACGTCGTAGCTGGTCAACATGTCTACCTGGGGGTGAGGGACAGAAGCTTCAGGTCTGAGGTGAAAGTCCATCTGTTTGCCAGCTATATTCTAGGCTTTTATTTACGTTCTTTTTTTTATCCTTCCCTGGCACAACAAACATAAGTATTACCAATTGTAACAGTTTTTCCTTTTTTGCCATCCTTAGGTATAAATTAGTATTCATTTGAACTTTCCAGTTCTCTCTGGTAGAAATGATTCTGGTACTCACTTTGTGGCCTCTCTCCGCAAGGGCTTCTACCAAGGGCATGAAGACATTCCTATGGCTCTTGCTTCCCATAGGAAGGAGCATGAGGATCTTGTAGGATCTTTCAGGAGGAAGGAGTTCCGCCCCTCCAGTCCCAGTCAACATCAGAAAGAGTACGACGCTAAGCCATTTCATCTGCAGGAAATATTGGTGTTTGTTGCAGAGAAAAGCAAAGATTGAACGTGTTTTTATATAATCAAATAAAATTGGAAACTGATAACGCATATAAACTGCAGAAACGCACAAACCTCAACAAACAGACACACACACATATATATATGTGTGTTTGTGTGTGTATATATAGAAATAATCAATATACGCAATCATATTATGCAACTATAAATAAATTTCTGACTCCCATCAGGATGTATGTAACCCAGGTCTTTCAAATGAAAGACCAGAAGCACGCTCTTTCACTTGAAAGACCTGGTTCGATCTTGAAATGAGTCAGAAACTCATTTTTTGTTCCACACGTGATTGTGTTTTTGAAAGACCTGGGTTCGATCCTGATGTGAGTTAGAAATTTATTTCTGTTCCACACGTGATTGTGTACTTTGGTCTTTCATTTGAAAGACCTGGGTTCGATCGTGATGTGAGTCAGAAATTTATTTCTGTTCTACACGTGATTGTGAGCTGATTATTTCTATCTTATTCCCTCAGAAGGGATAATTCGAATGAAATGCTGTCAACTGGGTCACTGTTGAGTCGGGAAGTTGGGGAAAACACATTGGTATGCAAGCAGTTATCCTGCCCAGGTAATGCCTTAGGTACAGTGGTACTCAGGTTCCAACTTCTTCTATGACTTGTGTCACCTGGTTGGCAGCGCTCTGGTCTTTCATTTAAAAGAACTGGGTTCGATCCTGATTTAAGTCAGAAATTTATATATATATATATATATATATATATATATATATATTTATATATATATATATATATATATATATATATATATATATATGCTCTGTCTTTTTCAAAAAAGTAGTCTTCCTGCATACTGAAATATATATAAGCTATTCGCCATCCTTTCCAGTTGTACAAGGTTACTATGAAGCTGAACATTTTACACTTATATAAATATGTAGAAATATAAACACCTGCTTCCAGACAAACAAATTCCTACGGGAAGCAATTATGTACTTGTGATATCCTTCCAGCTCTGACTAGTCGCAAACTTGACAAGCTTGAGGACAGACAATTCCAGACTTGTTCAAAAGAAGTTTAGTGCTGCGTTTGTCCATGTCAACCAAAATGGTCTTACACATAGAATGTAAACTGTCAACTTGTGAGTCGCAATCTCTGAATGTGATCTCCAGTTTTTTTTTTCTAGTGAGCAGAAACTGAGAATTGTTGTGTTTTATGAGAGTGTTAACGAATTACATTTGGTGTTCCTGTGGGTGGTGTTTTTGGACTTTTTCTTTTTTAGGACGAAGTGAATGCTTCGTAAACTGGAGCATTGACTTGCTCACCCTGTTGTGTAATAGAATATTTGCCAGTTTACAGGTCCTTGATAGAAACATTGAATTAATTGGTAAGTGGAGTAGTCAGCATGGTCGTGGCACTGTCCTTAATTATTCCAGATACATTACATTATCAGGTTTCACTTTTTTTCTTCAGAACTTGAAAACAACATACTCTCAGATAGTGCCAGAAATACAGGGGGGTGGGGCGCTTGTTGGAAAGACTTCCTACATCTCCAGAGATGATGGCATTAAGGCCATATGCATAACATCTTCTACTCTACCAATGTTGGAATATTGTTTTCTTCCCCTGATGTGTTATGTTCCAGAAGGAATATTCTGGAAGCATAGCACTGTGTACATTCTTGAGGGATCTTAATCTTTTAAACAGGATGGTTCCAACATGTGGTTTTCTCTTCCCACTGATGCTGGCTACAATTTAAGCCATCATTTGGAGGTATCCCCATATCCATTTTCCATGAATTTTTCTGTTGGGAGCTCCCACCACATCCTTGAGAGTTTGTTCCTTTCGACTATGGAGTAGTATAATTTCTGCAGCGTCCAAGTCATTGTTGGATTAAGGCCAATGGATGCCCTTCAGTAGTTTTCCCTCAGTCCCTCCACTGACTATCTTTCCTCAAAATACCCAGCAAAATATAATAAGCAAATAACATAGCATACACATATGGATGGTAATTATGTACAATCTCACATTTTGAGGTGTTTTATTAAAATTATGGCATACATGAGTCATTCTTCTAGGCACTATAAACTTAGTTTATGACGCTCAGTATGTTTGGGTCCTAGGTCAACTGGACTATTCCTACCATGGGAAATGTGGTAGTGGAGAAAGCCCTGTGGTGCCTTTTTCCCTTGGCACCCTAATCCTTAAGAATTTCAACTACTGTTTCATTCAGCTCTGACTCTATTTTGTCTTCCGCATTCCACAAATCTTCATCTTACTTGCTCCATCAACACAAGGGCAGCTTTCACTCGAGACGTCTCTCCACTGAGATGCACTTGCTCATTGACCTCCTTCTGCCTTTTCTTCCCTCGAGAGCAGGTCTTACCTGCTTCAAGGTCTTGTTTACCTTTTCACCTCTACTTTTATTACACGCATTCTTCTTCTGTCTCAATCTCTTCTTGGCTACATGATCCATCAACCTGTGTGCCTGCATATGAACTCCTCGTCTGTCATGGAACTGCACCTTGATTAGTCTTCCTTTTTCCTTTGCTAAACTTTTTGTTTCCTCAGCACTGCACCCTGTTTTCCCCATCTCAATGTCCTACATTCAGAAAACTCCCTGCTATCCATATGACCTCTGCAACGAAGGGAACTTCTTTCCAAGCAACCTCACCCATTTTACCATAATAGCATAACCGATAGAGAATACAATTCGTTTTAATTATTTCTTAAATAGAAAGAACTTTGGTTTCATTCGCCCCTTCACCAATTCTCTCCTTTCCTTTTATGGGTAAGTCTAATCCCTCTCTCTGTTCAAAATGACAGCCTAAGATTCTGATTTCTAGGCGTGGCCTCCGAAGATGCAAATTCCTCACCGGTGTCGGACAACTGGAAGGGGAGGAGCCAAAAAAGGGAAAGTCTGGGTGCCCTGCCATGCGAGGATGCCCCGCGTGTATAATGCTACAGAACACGAGGCGGAGGTTGACTTCTATACCATCTATGATGATGCCCTAGCGTAATTCCCACGAGGTTATAAATGTACCTTGAGCAGTCAGAGGGAGAAGTGCTCAGAACTCCACCAAGGACAGATGTCCTTATTTCTGCTTGTCCCTTATACTCCCCCACGTGTTCGACATCGAGGTTCGGACGAGTACTCTTTGTAGTGGCATCCCTTCATTTCCTTCCCTCCAGCACCGGCGCCCTTATTAGATGAGGACATCGTCATCTTGATGAAGGTAGTGTACCAGAACAAGGTATCTTAGTCAGTCACGATCCTGTTATTTCTCTATCTGATTTATTTTCTATTTCCATCGTGCGATCACCTTCAGTAATTTGTGACGAAGCATCACGTGTTAACGTAATTATGCATTTAGTGTTGAACCGAGATATTTGGCACCATTTGTGCATTCTCTCAGTTCCCTTTGAGCCTCTTGTTATTCTTGCAAGTAGCCATCTTGCTTTTCTTGCAGTGACCTTATGCCACGCCTTAATCTACCCCTCTGCGATGTCCCTGGTATGAAGACATCCTCAGTGAAGAACACTTCTGTGTAGAATTCATTCATTTAGCAGTACCCAGTTAGTACCTGCCCCATAATTCTTCATTCTTCTGATCTGTGGTTATTATGTAAATATAATGAATTAGGAGGACCCTTGAGTTTACATAATCTTCCATCACATGACGAAGGCCCTAAGCCAACAGGATTTCTTTGGCATATTCATCTACGGAGTTGCCTTAATCAGTCTATTTAGCCAGATGTTGTAGTAAAATACAGTAGATTTCTTGATAATGTAAAGAACTCCCTGTGATTATCCGTTGCCGCCCAGAATCAAGTAAGTATCGAAGGCAAATACGTAACACCTCATGCTCAAAATGAAACACTCTTGATCTAATTCCACCTCTGGCTTATCAACCTATTTATGTAGAATATATATATATATATATATATATATATATATATATATATATATATATATATATATATATGTGTGTGTGTGTGTGTGTGTGTGTGTGTGCATGTCTGTTATTGTGTATGTGAAGTACCAATAAGTGAGTCACGAAATCTAGGTATAAAGCCCCACACTAAATCACTCAGCCCTGCAGCTCTTATGAAAGTGAAAAGAGGGAGTTCAAGTGATTAGGCATCAAAATATAGGGATCCAGAAAACAGATGAGATGAAGTACTAGGATCTAGTGCTGAAACTGGGAGAAAATCATAAAATTCCACCAAGAAGTTATGGTTAGAGAGGTTGGCCAGCAAGATGGAACAAAGGAGGCACCAATGAACATGAAGTGAAAGTCGAAAATTAGGTGCAGCTAGGGGCCGAAGGTGCTCGGCAGACACCCTTTGATAGTGCCCACAGTACATAGCATGAGGTGTACGGATAGTATTAACTCCTATGGAGGCAAATGTACATATACACAATGTGTACATGTGTGTGTTTGCACAGCAATAAAGCGTTCGTTGCTCTACGGGTCTTCTAGCAAGTGAATATGAGCAAAGTTGGTTTTTGTCATTAAGTGGTTGGGTAGCCAATTGTAGATGGGAAATAGTAACTTGTCTGCTACACTCCTGGTCTCTTGACTGGTGGAGCTGAGCAACACTGGGCTAAGCTGCCATTGGTACATAGGCTTTAGTGGCCACCTGTGGCGTATGAGCCTGGGGTTAGCAGCTTCACCCTAGAAATAATTTATCTTAAATGAAAAGTAATGCATTCTGGGTCCACACTTTCCTCGCTCTGACCCCAAAAACCAGATGATAGGGGGAGGTTTTATTTCGGCTTAACCCTCATTCATAGCAGACCTTAGGAGACCGATGTGAGTGCCAGTGGGTCACAATAAGATCTGAGAAACCAACGGGGTAGATAATACATGTTTATTTGTGTGTTGTATGCAATCCCATGTGTGTGTATGTGTAAGAGAAGGAGGTACGTCGTTCATTTGAGGATACCATTCAACCTGTCATGTCAAAAATGATACGAATAATCAAACAGTTTAATATCTGTATCGTTCATTTAATATATTTAATATTTTCTAAGATATGGTGAGTGTTAATTGTTAAGAAGACTGTCTGCATTATGAACAGAAATGATAACCATATGAATGCACATTTTATACTTTTAAGTTCTCTGCCTTGGAATGACTGCCCATTGCAAATGTAAAACTATCCTTTAAGCAATAAAGAATCATATATTAGAGAAAGGAGAAAGGAACTAGCTGCGAACACCAGAAGCTGAAGAGGATGCTTACCTTGATGTGCTTCGTTGTTCACTGGATGTCTGATTACTGGCAGTGACAACCTGAGAGCCAAGTCTAAATTGTGTAACAGAATTAAAAACATATTTTTTATTCCGTGTTTTCGTCTTTTTTGAAATGTCCCTATGACGTTGAGTTTTCAACCTTTGTGGTAAGGGTCATTAATTCCACAGGTGATTTCTACAGCCATGACAATAGACTAGGCAGCAGCAGAATTTATGCATTTCTGGCAGTCTTCTACCTATTGCTATCAAAACCAACAAACAAGACTAGGAAACAGTTGTTCACTTTTGGACCAAACTCTCTTGTTTTTATGACATGCTTTTATTTAACTTGACTTCTGTGTCTGTCTGTCCGTCTGTCCTCAAATCTTGTAACTCAATTTTCGACCTGTTTCCTTCATCCAATGGACTTGAAATTTTGTGTGGTTACTCAGTCCCAGTGACAATACAACCTTACATGATCAGTAGGTCAGCAGTGACCTCTAGTGACCCTACAGTGATCGCTCCCATTATCTCAGGATTTGTATGAAACTCTTCAGATTTTTCACAACCTATTTGACTCGGTAAATAACTCTTTGGATTTTTCAAACCTTCTTTGGCTCGCCAGGATATCAATTTTGTTAGCTACAATCATAAATCGGTTACAATTTCTATCAAAACTAAAAAATATAAAATAAAGAAATATAAAATTTTTAAAACTCACTTTCATTAAAATGCACTAAAAAGTGAAAACTAAACCTTTTGAGACACAACAGTATTTTCTTGCAATTAATCATGTGTACAAAAATAAAAGGTGTGGGCGCCAAACATGGAAGGAATATGTTAGAATATGTTACAAGAAATTTTAAAAAAACTATATTTCTTTTCTTGTAGTGCATCTTTCCATGTTTCTGTAGACATGATTAATTATAAGAAAATCCTGGTTCTCAAAAGATTTATTTTAAAAACATGTTTTAAAAATGTCATTTTATATTCTTTTTTATATATGACCTAGTGTTTTTTGTGTTAGAGACATGGCTGGTATATGGGAGGTAAATCCTAGAAATTTAGAGCTTCTTAACTACATTTATAAATCAAAACAGACGTTACAGAAATAAAATATATCAAGAAAAGAGAATAATCTGGGATAAAATATACAGCTGGAAGAACCACTGAAAATTACATTCAAAATTCATTGGAAGCACAAGGCAGATTTGGTTCCAATTTTCAACCAAACTGAAAACGATATTACAAAGTCTAATGAAGCTAAACCTTACAGTAGTTGGTGTTTGAAATAAGAGTATGAATGATCATCTAGGCTGTGGAAAAGGCTTAGATAATATTAGCAGCATGTTTTCATGAACCAGCATAGCATGACAGTATATATTCATACAGAACATCAGGTTTTACTCTAAGAGATCAGGGGTCATGTAATTTTTTTTTGTAACTGCAGAATCAACTACGAATATATATATATATATATATGTATATATTTCGATGTATATTTCGATGAAAGAAACTTCTTTCCAAGCAACCTCACCCGTTTTATATCCGTAACGTAACAGAGAAAGAAATAAAATTAATTTTAATTGTTTTAATTACTTGAACTGTGGGTTTTCATTCACCCTTCGTCAACTCTCTCCTTCATTCCCAAAACGGTTAAGCCTTTAATCCTTCTCTCTGCTCAAAGTGACTGCCTAAGGCCTTGTTTCCAGGTGACCTTTGAAGATGCCTTCCTCGACGGTGTCAGACAACGGGGAAGGGATGAGCCAGAAAAGAGAAAGTTGGCACTGCACCGCCCGGGCCATGGTAACCTCTCCACGAGGTCTGACTGGATGCCATGTGCTTGCTATAGAAAACAAGGTGAAGTTTGACCTTTGTGCCATCTACCTGGATGCCCAGGCATAAATCCCCGAGGTTAGAAATAGACGAGGCAACAGCAGCCGAGAGAGAGAGAGAAGCACTCAGAACTCCACCAAGGACAGATATCCTAACCTCTGCTTGTCCCTTGAACCCTCCACGTGTTTGACCTCATGGTTTGAACCAGCATAGTTTTGTCGTGGCATCCCCTTAATTCCCTCCTCCAGCGTCGGCACCGCATTGAATGAGGACATTGTCACCTTGACAAATGTAATGTACCGGAATAAGATTTCTTAGTTAGTCATGATTCCTGTTATTTCTCCGTCTGATTTATTTTCTATTTCCATTGTGCAATCACCTTCAGTAATTTGTTGGAGCATCAAGTGTTAACATAATTATGCATTTAGTGTTTAACTGAGTTATTTGGCACCATCTGTGCATTCACTCAGTTCCCTTGAGCATCTTATTATTCTGCAAGTAAGTTTATCTTGTAATCGTCTTGGCGGCTCTATATCTTTGCAGATCCAGCCCTGGCGAGTTGGTTGAGAACCATTCGATGGGCGGAGTTCTATCCCTGATGAAGAGTTAGAGAAATTTATTTCTGGTGCAGGCCTATAATGCGGATTCCACAATAATCTAGGTCCCGTTGCTAAGTAACCAGTTGGTTCCTAAGTTAATCCTTCGGGCCAGCCCTAGGAACTGTTAACATCAGTGGTCTGGTAAAACTAGAAGACATCATTGGTTTATTTCCTGTGTAGGTTTCATTCATTTAGTTGGCCCTTGTTATTACCTGTCCAGTAATTCGTCATTCTTCTGATCTGTGTTTATTATATAAATATAGTTAATTAAGAGAACCCTTGAGTTTACATAATTTTCTCTCACATGAAGAAGGTCCTAAGCCACAATATTTCCCTTGATTTATATGTCTACTGGGTTGCCTTAATCTGGCCATTTAGTCAGATGTTTTAATGAACTAGAGTAGATTTCTTAATAATGTAAAGAACTCACTACGATTATCTGTTGCCGCCCAGAATCGAGTAGTATCTAAGGTATATTTGTATATTTATATATATATATATATATATATATATATATATATATATATATATATATATATATATATATATGTGTGTGTGTGTGTGTGTGTGTGTGTGCGTGTGTATGTGGGTGTGCATGTGGATTGCTAATAACCTATCTGAGTGTGAATAAACGAAGAGGCTTTCGAATTCCATGGCAGGAGGTTCCACCGATAACATATTATCACACAATGGTGAAACCAGTGGTGAAATCCTCTTCATTTATTTCAGGACGGGTATATGTTTTAGAAAATATATATACAGGATATCTAGTCAGAGTGTGCCTGTCTCTCGATCTCTCCCCCCCTTTCAGTAAACAATTTAAATTTCAAGATGATTTCCTCACGATGCTTACGGAATACATACGCACACACATTATATATACATGGTGTGTGTATATACATATATACATACATATATATATATATATATATATATATATATATATATATATATATATATATATATAAAATGTGTTTGTTAGCATTCCATAAGCACCGTGAGAAAATCATCTTGAAATGTAAATTGTTTACTGGAAGGTAATCTTTGCCTAACAGAATCATCTCTGTTAGACCCCAGTCCATAGTGTATCAAAGAATTACGTGGGAAACAATAAATCAGAATAAAAATGCATAACTCAAAAAGACATATTAGATACATAGACAAAACGTAAATGTGCCACCATCTGTAAGAAAAGGTATGAAAGTTAATAAACTTAGAATTTCAACTCACTCTCAACAGTGGAAAAACTCGTTTCCCTGTGTCTGTGTGTGACCAATATGGCCTCTTGTGCTGGGCTGCACACACCACAAAGCACACCTCAAAATGTGCGATAACAAAGTTCAGGTGAGAATGAGTGATTTTACAACATTTTCTTTACAAGAAAACGTGCTGTGACGAACTGACGCACGCATGTCCCCCACGCCACGCCTGGGAGGAAAAGTTCCATGACGTCACATCGGAAGATTCAGTTCCACACAGTACAGTACGGGTCAACGGTCAAGGCCGCTGAGCTTTGCTCAAAACTAGATTGGAATGCCTCATCACTTGACAACCGGAACTTCCGACCACACAACGAAGTATCGCTTCCATGCCCTGAGCATGTCTTTAGACACTGTTCAAGCGGGATGAACGCTCGTGAAACAGTGAATTTCAGTTTTGATATGCGAACGAAACTCCTCACAGTCTCCGAGCAAATAAATAGCTGATACAGTCATTAAAGGCATTTGCTAATTACACATCAGATGCATTAGTAAGACTGCTGAATCGACTTATTCATAACAACATTCACATTTCAATCTATATCAATATATATATCTATATAAATATATATATATATATATATATATATATATATATATATATATATATATATATATACATACATACATACATGTATATATATATGTATTATATGTTTCTGTGTGTTTTGATGGGAATATATACCTACCCTTTTCAAAAATGAATTTTATCATGCAATGTTCGCTTCAGCTATCATTGATGTAAACTATTGTGTAGGCCCATGAATCACTCGTGACCTAAGTCGCCTTACTCTTCCATTTTGTTCTCAGCCATATGTGCACCTACATATCACTGTGTTTATCTCCCTTTTTTATTGAGATCGCATTGTATGCCTCACGTGTTTTTACTGCAGGGTTGTTACCCTCCCAGTGTTTGTGCACCTCCAGTAGAACAGTGTGTGTGGGTGTGTGTTATTTAAGGGATATTGCTGGTTTTCCTTTGAAGAGCAGCCTTAGTGTGTGTTTCTTTGTGCTTCCTGTGAGCCACATGGTTGCCCTCATTTGTTTCGTTCAAGTGAATAATGTGTTTCCCCATGTGTAAGCCCTTCTTTTTGTGCCATGGCTAACTTGCAGGATAAGAAGCCAGAATTTTGTAGCTGGGCAGGCAAGTGCAAACACTGTAGTAAATCTATTTCCCTGGTAGTGGTAGACCCACACTCTGTTTGTATTTCATGTCTGGGATGTGAGGAGTGCGTGGGCTGGTAGTCGCCCCAATGGTCTTTTTTTGTGAAAAGGTGTTGCAGTTCCTCCTCGAGGGGAGCCACTCTTAGCCCTTTTCCATGTCTTCCAGTGATCCTGCCTTCGCCAAGACCACTTCTACCAGCGATGCCCCCAGCAGGAACATATTTTCTCCCCCCTTCAGCACCATCAGGAGAACTGTTAGTGAAAGCCTTGAAATCCATCTCTTTGCTGGATAAGTGTCAGGGGGCATGGCTCCAGATATCAAGGACTCCAGGCAAGGCCTTCTCATACTCAGTAAGACAGGTTGGGAATGCCTGGGCTAACCTGATTCTGAAGAGGAGAGAGTCCTTCCTAGAAGTGATCCATAAACAGATCTCACTAGAGAGTTGGCTCGGTCTGAGGAACATTCTCCTTCTGGTTTCCCCTACCACTTCCTGCCGGATCTGGTCCACCAAGCCATCAAACTAGGAGAGAGGGTTCCAGGGGCATGCTCTTCTCCCAGGTATCATCCTCGAAACTGACACCAGTGTCTAGAGGTCCTGGGGAGCAAGTGGTGGGTTGGGCAGCTCCATGGGGCAGAGTGGATAGTGCTAGTTCTCCTACAAGGGTACAGGCTCCCTTTTGGACCAGCCAAACCTCCACAGTCCCAAACACTGATCCCATTCCCCTCCTACAGGAATGAATCACCCAAGGGAGTGGCTCTGCAGGTGGAGCTATCTGCCATGCTGCAGAAGGGAGCAGTGGAGATAGTGGAAGACAACATACTGGGGTTCTGCAGCTGCCTTTTCCTAGTTGAGAAGCTTCTGGTGGGTGGTAGCCAGGGATAGACCTATCAGCACTGAACCTTTATCTACAGCAGACATCCTTCAAGATGGAGACACCCCAGTCAGTCTTAGCATCAGTCAGGGAAGATGACTTCATGGGATGCATATTTACACATCCCCATCCACCCAGCCTCCAGGAATTATCTGCTGTTTGTCTCCCAGGATGTTACCTACAAGTTTAGAGCCCTCTGCTTTGGGCTGGCGACGGCCCCGTAGGTATTCACCAGGGTGTTCCAACTAGTGTCATCCTGGGCACACCTAACAGGAATCTGGTTGAGATGTTACTTGGACAATTGGCTGATCCTGGCAGTGTCAGAGAAGAATGAGAGTGGAACAGGGACAATAGCTTCTAGAACTCAGCAGAGAGCTGGGAGAGATAATGAACCTCATGAAGTAAGACCTCTCCCCCAAGCAGAAAATCAAGTGCCTGGGGATGTAAATCATTACAGTTGCAGTAAAACTGTACCTGTCCCAGGAGAGTTTAGCCATCCTGGTGTGGATTCCAACCCCTTCCTCCTGGCAGCCCAGCAACTGGCAAAGCAGTGGCAGTTCTTCCTTGGACATGTGGTCTGCCTGGAGAAACTATTCCCCAGGGGCAGAGCTTGCATCAGATCTCTCCAGTGGTAGTTGATGGCAGCCTGGAGAGGGCCAGATAAGGATCTGTCTCAGATGGTTGAAGTGATGGAGAAGGTTGTGGGAGATCTAAGATGGTGGAGAGACCTGATGAATCACTTGCAGGGGTGGCATTCAATCATCCACCACCAGAGATACTGGTATTCTCAGGTGCATCCCAAAGGGGGTGGGGCACACATCTAAATGGCATGTGCATTTCAGGGATAGGGGCCTGAATGGGAGAGCAGATCACATCAACCTCCTAGAGATTTGAGCAGTCTGGCTAGCATTCCAGCACCTTGAAGACCAGCTAGTGAAAGATTGGCAGTCAGAATGAATGACAGCACCGAAAAAGATTACTTTCTAACCATAATCCTTATGGAGAGCACTTGTCAGTGTTCAGTTTAGATTTCGAGCAAAGGCAGCTTATTGATTGATCTCGTGATCTACAGAATCAATTAATGCCCTGTGAACTTTCGAGCTTGTGTAGATTCAGTGACAGAAAATGCATTCCAATGGAGCAGGTGAATGAAAGCAGTAGATTTTATAAACCGTGTTTATTGTGTAAATTTATTGACAAGCATTAACTGATTTTGATAAAATGTTATTCAGACTTTTTCTTCAAATACTTTTCACCAAAAGCTGCACTGAGAACTTTCTTGAAAATCCACCAGAGAATGAGCAAAGACAAAATGATGACCAAGAGGAACAAAGCCAACACATCCAGCAGGAGTAGTTGTACCCACGACAGACTCACAGCAGGAGACCTCAGCTTAGGGGCTCCTCTGTGACGTATGACGTACTCCGTCCAGAACACTGCTTGTTCTACTGGAGAAGTTACCTGGTCCCTGTATAACCTTGAAGTCTTCACCACATTTTCTACATACCTGGTAAAATAAGGAAATTGGATTTTGAGTCCTATTTTCTTCATTAAAAAAAATTTTCTTCAGACGGCTTTTAACTTTTGCAAATCTTACATTTCTTCTGGCCATCATCACAGAAAGGAACAGTGATCTTAAATGCTATGCATATAAGATGACACTGTTGATTGAAAAAAATTTTATGAGTGCAAGAAGCAAGGCAAAAAAAAAAATCCTCTCTGTTTGTCAGATCAACTAAGAGATAAATGTAATGATTGATTTGCAATCAAAAAAAGTCAGAGGAGAGGCAGATTAAGAGATAAGTGAGTAATTTTCCATATGGAAAAATGAAGCAACTTCATTTATTTCGTTCTACACTTCAAAACAGGAAAATGAGTACCATATAGGAAAGGAGAATGTGGCCAACTGTTCCCTCAAGCAAAGGGAACATACACAAGAGATTTTGGAAGCTATTGTACAGAAGCCCTGGCTAACAGCAAGGTAAAATCCAGGTGAAACAAACAGCAGGATTGATACTCAGATAAAGCATGGAGAACACAATTAACAAGAGGAAGTGTCGAGTGAAAGCATGGAGAACATAATTAACGAGAGGAAGTGTCGAGTGAAAGCATGGAGAACATAATTAACAAGAGGAAGTGTTGAGTGAAAGCATGGAGAACATAATTAACAAGAGGAAGTGTCAGTGAAAGCATGGAGAACATAATTAACAAGAGGAAGTGTCGAGTGAAAGCATGGAGAACATAATTAACAAGAGGAAGTGTCGAGTGAAAGCATGGAGAACAGAATTAACAAGAGGAAGTGTGGAGTGAAAGCATGGAGAACATAATTAACAAGAGGAAGTGTCGAGTGAAAGCATGGAGAACATAATTAACAAGAGGAAGTGTCGAGTGAAAGCATGGAGAACATAATTAACAAGAGGAAGTGTCGAGTGAAAGCATGGAGAACAGAATTAACAAGAGGAAGTGTCATGAAAGCATGGAGAACATAATTAACAAGAGGAAGTGTCGAGTGAAAGCATGGAGAACATAATTAACAAGAGGAAGTGTGGAGTGAAAGCATGGAGAACATAATTAACAAGAGGAAGTGTCGAGTGAAAGCATGGAGAACATAATTAACAAGAGGAAGTGTCGAGTGAAAGCATGGAGAACATAATTAACAAGAGGAAGTGTCGAGTGAAAGCATGGAGAACATAATTAACAAGAGGAGGTGTCGAGTGAAAGCATGGAGAACATAATTAACAAGAGGATGTGTCGAGTGAAAGCATGGAGAACATAATTAACAAGAGGATGTGTCGAGTGAAAGCATGGAGAACATAATTAACAAGAGGAAGTGTCGAGTGAAAGCATGGAGAACATAATTAACAAGAGGAAGTGTCGAGTGAAAGCATGGAGAACATAATTAACAAGAGGAAGTGTCGAGTGAAAGCATGGAGAACAGAATTAACAAGAGGAATTGTCGAGTGAAAGCATGGAGAACAGAATTAACAAGAGGAAATGTCGAGTGAAAGCATGGAGAACATAATTAACAAGAGGAAGTGTCGAGTGACCATATCCTATTCAAGGCAGAAATGCAAATGGTAGTGAGGTGAAGTAAGAATTTCTAAGTATACATTAAACGACATGAGGTACTACGAGAGAGTTAAGATTGGAGTAAAATGTTCCATTGGCTGAACACCTTGCTTCAATATCTTACTATTAGACTTGGAGAATGTGTTTGTACAGTGCTGTTATTTTAAGCAACGTTGACTTTCATGAAATCCCACCAGCTGGATACATAAGCTCCTAAATGAGTCTTAAATTTTCTCATTTATAATTACCTAATGATTAACAAAGAGGACGAATCATATTGATATGCATGAAGTATGACGCATTTTAATGGCAATGCTTGAGTAAGGATTGGGCAATATAAAACATATGAAGAATATGTGTCATATCAATACATCGACAATCCTGTAAGTAAACCGTAACAGCAGCATATTAAAAAGAAATAGAAAATAAAAACTTACTTTGTGTTTTTCATAACTTCTTCAAGTGAACTGATGATGAGATCTACAGATAAATCTTCATACTTGAGAGACAGACCCCAGCCGTTTGCAACAACTCTAGCTCCATTTGTGGGCTGATCTCCAAATAGGGGCAGTGTCACCATAGGAGTCCCGTGGTACAAGGTCTCTTGCAGACTGAGTCGTCCTCCATGGCTTATGAATACTCTCACATTAGGGTGGCCTGAAAAGTCATGAAAGAGTTACACAGATACAGGCTTTTATTCAGTATGCAATAATGTCCGCAGTCCTATCCTGTTATGAAGAATTAGAGGAATTTATTTCTGGTGACAGAAATTCATTTCTCGGTATAGTGTGGTTCGGATTCCACAATAAGCTGTAGGTCCCGTTGCTAGGTAACCAATTGGTTCTTAGCCACGTAAAATATGTCTAATCCTTCGGGCCAGCCCTAGGAGAGGTGTTAATCAGCTCAGTGGTCTGGTTAAACTAAGGTATACTTAACTTTGTTATGTGATGAAACAATTAAAATTCTCACCCAAAATATCTTGTTGTGGGAGCCAAGGGCTAATCATGATATTTTCTGGAATTCCTTCTAAATCGGTTTCGAATTTCCAAAGAATTCTTTGGT
Organism: Macrobrachium rosenbergii; assembly: GCF_040412425.1. Classification (NCBI taxonomy): domain Eukaryota; kingdom Metazoa; phylum Arthropoda; class Malacostraca; order Decapoda; family Palaemonidae; genus Macrobrachium; species Macrobrachium rosenbergii. The sequence goes on from NC_089743.1 coordinate 92,331,456, forward strand.
TCAGCTTGGAAAAAGCTTCGATGAACATATTCCGGTACTTGGTAGGCAATGTATTCCCTCTCGTAATTGAACCAAGGCTGAAGTATATGACACCTGCAGATCCTGCACCTTCAATCCATGACCTTAGGTCCTACAATATAGAAAAGTAGCATTCATGATATCGAATTATCATAAGGCTAGAATGATAGCTAGTTAGACAATTAGCTAGCAATACTGTTTCCATAATAAACCTTTGCCATCAAAGTTTTGAAGTGAAGATCTCAACAGTTTTTCCATTTTATGTATTCCTTTTGTATATTCTACATATAATGTACCACAAATTGAGAGTGTACTGCCACCCTTGCAAATAGACTCAGTCTTGATAATAGTGTCTTACCTCTGGTAAAGGTTTGGCTGGTCGACAGTGCATACCACCTACTTCCACTTGGGAAGGCAAAAGGGGAACAGTCAAATCAGTCGAAAAGTGGGAGTTCAGAAGGACGAGACTTAGATTTCTCTCTAAATCCAGAAGAGGAGGAAGATCCGGGAAGTGAATGTTGATCTACAAGAAAGTGTAGAGTCAAGGAGTCAGAGTGAGTTAATCATCTAGTCATTCTACATGTAACAAATTGGTTTCCATGATATTATGTTCACTGGTGTTAGCAAAATTCATTGCACCAGAATAAGAAGTAAAATTCAGAATGGAATGTAATAAGAATGGAGTTACAGATAACATATTTATGTTGAAAGTGAAACAGCATAGAAGAATAAGCAGTCTGCTGGTTAATTGATAAGGCTTCTAAAGAAATAAATCTCACCTCTTTTTGAACTGCCGGTATAACCTCCCAGTTTCTCCAGTAGAAAGGTTTTACTATACCGGCAATAGCATTGGCAAGTCGTCCCAAAACATGTTCACAGTTAGCTTCATAAAATAAAGTAGGCACATAGGCTGGGCTGGGTACATTTCCCAGAGCAGCACTCTGTCTTGGATCCATGCCAGGGGTAGTGATGGTAATGAATGGCATCTCGTGTACGAAGGGGTACATGAACTAGAAGTAAAGATGGGAAATCAGTTTGATTGTCATGCATAAAAAGGACAGAGGCGTCTATTCACACTTCGTGAAATTATAGACATTTCTCCCTTTCGTAATAGGTCCTAGGCTATTTTTTCTAACAAAAATGTCTCTGTAATTTTGGTACAGTAAATCATATATAGTATGGAATAAATCGTAATTTCGATTGGGCTAGCAGAATGCATATATGATCATTATTGTAGTAATGGTTAATAATCAAAGTTAGAAAAGATCATTTCTCCATACAAATGCAAACGCAGTAAATTTTACGCGTGGAGGGGATGCTGATTTTATTTGATACTTAAGTTAGCTATGGTTTTTCTATAGTTGAGAATTATTAAGGAACTGTTCCTCATAACTTTACAATATAACCCAAAATTTATTAACGTCTTCGGTAGCCTTGAGGTATATGAATTTCAGAGACTTCACAGCCAGGACTGTGATTTATTTATGAAATTATCTTTTTAAATAGGAATGATCCAGTTCTTTTAACTTGTAAATCATACAGAGACAGACATATATAAACTACAAAAGCACTTTAGCCATCTGTAAAATATTAAGATAATCCTAAATAAGCTTTATCATCACAACGATGACCTCATAGATTTCAAAACATTTTCCCTGGTTGGGAACTGGGCCTAGATGTGCTTATTTTCCTTTTAATGTTGCTAGGTACTTTAAGTACAATTTATCAGTCTTGTGTGCCTCTTAATTACTCTGATAACTTGAACCAAATTTACTGACCACAAACAGCGACATCAGCCATGGCGCAATGTTAGTACCCAACATAAACTTTACTAGTCTCAGCAAACTTATATATACTAATACTCTAAATATGCTTTACATATATTGTTTGCCACATGTAGTGACACTGGCATCTTATATGTTTTGATAAAAACATATACGATGCATCATATAAGTTGGTGATTCTGTTAACTCTAATATGCTTTAAAAGGTTTGCTAGACTCATATTGATACAGACATTTTGATCTTAAATACGTTTGACTAGTTGTGTCCTAATGGGCTCTACCAGTCTAGTGTGCTCCATACAGACACTGTGACCTTTAATGTAATTTGTACAAACACGTGTATCCTAAATAGTAAATACCTGAATTGCTTGCCTTATACAGTAAAGGTATTGGAATTTTGATTGGATTCTCTTAGCTTTTATTCTTTCCCAAAAGACTGCCTGTTTTTAAGTGGTCCTGATACTCTAAGTAAGCTTCTCCAGTTTTGTCTGGCTCATGAAAACACTAGTGTTTCATTTGCACTTTTCCAACCTTATCTGCCTCTCTAAGACTTGTATTTTGTTTTCATAGTTTTATCTGCTTCACAGTTATACGGGTAAAAGGACAAAGAGCAGACTAGTTTCTCAAACATTTGAGTGATTTCACAATTATGGAAGCAAACAAGGTGATAGTGCCAAGTCCACTGTAAAAGGAAACACAGTGATATTTAAGTAAAAGGAAAGGTTATGCCCTAATGTGCCATTTGTTTATCTCAATTTAGCCTGTTCAACACAGGAAGGTGTCTGCATGTAATAGTAAGAGAACTCATGCCAAAGATTGTGGGGCCACCATTCAAAAGTCTTGCTCATGCGAAGTTTGTCACAATATCAGAAAATAGCTTTATAAATACCCCCCACATTAACCACAGCCTGCTAGTCATAATTAACAGGAGATATTGAACACTTCACAGCTCAACAATGCTCTCTTCTGTTGCCTGAATGCCAGTTTCACTGCTCCATTATGTCACCACAAAATTAGTTGAGCCACTTTATTTTTCTGGGAGAGCAATGCTTAGTTCTTTGACTGGATGTTTTATTTACTTCTCAAAATTCTCCTTCAGTGTTGCACCTTATTTATTATAACCATTTACATTTTAAAGGTTATTGGTTTTTCTTTGTTCTAATGGTTTTATCCCTTTTTCTATCCCCTCTTATAGTAGTTTATTAACTCTTGTTTTATGTTGGAACTTAACAAAAGATGCTGTGATCTTCTCACACTGTTTATAAGAACTATAATTGTAACTATAATTGGAACTTTGCCCAAATTAAAGAAAGTATGCAGATGGAATACATCCAAAAAAGTCAATAATTTGCAATAACAAATACCTCATTATAATGCTGATTAAGGACAATGAGGTCATACTCCTTCCTCTTCCTGTAGAGTTCCTTCACTTGAGGCACGCGATAAATATCTCTAGCCATCTTAGTCAACTGATCCTTGAATGTAAGAACAATTCCAAATGCTGTGTTTGCATCATTGAACATGTTTATACTAGCTCTGGGGAAGTGGGGAAGTCCATGGCGGATTTCTGTGATGTTCGGGTTTGGGTGCTGGATGTCGTAGCTGGTCAACATGTCTACCTGAGGGTAAGAGAACAACAATAATGCTCAGAAGAAAGTGGCGGGGGCCCATTTATTTGATTCCTATATTCTAAGCTTGTCATTACATTCCTTGGTTTTTCTTTCCCGGACTAGATATGTTCACATTACTCTTTACAATATCAACCATAAATATTATTAATTGTTAGAGTTTTTCCTGTTTTGCCATTCTTAGCTACAAGTTATTGTTCTTTCAAACTTTTCAGATCTCCTTAGTGGGAACAATTTCGATACTAACTTTATGGCCTCTCTCCGCAAGGGCTTCTACCAAGGGCATGAAGACATTTCTATGGCTCTTGCTTCCAATAGGAAGTAGCATGAGGATCTTGTAGGATCTTGCAGGAGGAAGGAGTTCTGCCCCTCCTGTCCCAGTTAACATCAGCAAGAATAGGGCACTGAGCCATTTCATCTGTAGAGAAGGTTAGTGTGCAAAGAAAAGCAAAGATTGAACATGTTTTTATGTTAGCAAATAAAATTGGGAATTGTTAATGCATAAAAATTTAACACACACACACATATACATATATATGTATATATATGTATATATATATATATATATATATATATATATATATATATATATATATATATATATATATATACTGTATGTATATATATTGTCATGATATGTTCCAAGTACCTGGTTATTACACAACTAATCATAGTTTTCAAAAATTTACCTCACTTCAGCCAGATACCTGAACCCTCATAACAATAAAAATTACGACTGAGTACTCTCTAAAGGTAACAGTGATCCCTTAAAAAGCTCGTTAATCATGTGAAAAATCAAACTAAGTTTATCAAAACAAGTGTGAGGTATCAACAATTAAACAAGAAATGTACTAGAGCAAAAGGTCATCACTCCATCAAACAACTTTAACTGTTTCCCTGGTCTTACTTCACTTCAACAAAAAAAGGCACAAAATATGTTTATCACTTTGCCTTACGCACACAATTAATCCTATTCACTGGTGGTCAATAAATGAAACACTGTTTTTAAAATATTTTAAATACAAAAATTTATTTTCAAATTCAAAATTTATAATTAGAATTCAAAATCTGAAGAAATTTACTATTACTTGAAAACAACACAAAATTTAATTAATACAACACAAAATTTAATTAATTCTTGAGTTAAATTATTAAACAAAACTAAATCACAACACTTTAATTTATCAAGAAATTAAATTAATGAAGCAAAATTTAAACTATCAAGAATTACTCAAGATTTGAAAAGAAAATCTAAGTAAATGGAAATTAAATCAAGTATGCAATGTTAAATTATCAAGAAATATGGAAAATGCTAAGTAAATAAATGTTAAATCACCAGTATATAAAATGTGAAGAATCAAGAGATTGCAAACACAAGAACACACAAAAATACACAAAAGATTTAGCAATAATAATTTCACTAAGGCAAAAATTCTCTCAATATACCTTATTATACCATGGTGATGATAAGTAAAATTCACTTTACCTTACACAAGCTTGTGAAAACTTTCACAAAATCACCTGAAATGCAGCTGCTTGAGATTCACAAAACACACTTTTTTGTTAGGGTACCATTACACCCTTTTCTTACATTCAGATCTCAAAAGCTAAGATTAATACCAGTGACCACACAAATATGTTACATTAATAACTTCTCTCTTTTGAAGAAAGAGAGAACCAACAAGAATTGTCTCTGAAATCAGAATGACCAAACTTTTGGATTCCAGTTAGAAATGAAACAATCAGATGACGTCATTATTAAGGCATTTTGGGAACGAGATACGAGAGAAAGTTCTAGAAAAAGGAAGATGATGTCACTTCTGAGCAAAATGTTTTGAACTTCAATCTTACAAAACATGTCGTAATCGATCGACATGCTTCAGTGCAACACTTGTTCGCTTTTCACAAAAATGAACACTTTTTACCAGAAAATCATATGGAATGCAATCAGAACAATATAGCTAACACTGCGAAATCATTCGTCTTCTATCTCGTATGGGACAAAGCTTTTATAGAAATCTTATCATGATCAAAACAGACTGCAACTGGTTAATTATGACTGGCATGTTTTAAAAACAAAACAAAAAAAATGCAAATTGGTTTCCAGAATGGAGCAGCTATTGTTGTCTCTTGCCTGTCAATGCATTATCTTTCGCGAAGACACTCAAAGCAAAACAAAACACTTGTTGCTAATATACAATGTTACTATTAAGAATGTATTGTTAATTCTAAATTACGCTGTTATCTATATCATTTACTTTCTGGTGACAAAAATTCATTTCTCGTCATAATGTGGTTCGGATTCCACAATAAGCTGTAGATTTCGTTGCTAGGTAACCAGTTGGTTCTTAGGTGCGTAAAGTAAATCTAATCCTTTGGGCCAGCCCTAGGAGAGCTGTTAATCAGCTCAGTGGTCTGGTTCTTAGTGCCAGCCCTAGGAGAGCTGTTAATCAGCTCAGTGGTCTGGTTAAACTAAGATATACTTATATCATTTACTTCTTTTGAGATCTGACATTACACTACAAACGATACTTCAACAATTATTATCATTACACAGAACACATTATAACTAGAACGCTAAATATATCAAAACCATAGGATGATATACATATTACAAGGCAATATCATGAAAATATATATATGTGTATATATATATATATACTGTATATAAAATTTGTATTATATATATACATATATATATGTATATATATATATATATATATATATATATATATATATATATATATATATATATATATATATATTATAATATCAAGCAAATTCAAATTTGGCAGACATTTTCCAACATGGTGGATAACGCAAGCATGGGAGACTGTGGGACTTTGGAAATGTTGTTCATGTCTCATATCTGTACAGTTGTGCAAAGTTTTGGCTTTTATCTAATTATTCCATATCAAAACCCTAAAGTTCCGTGGCTAAAAACAATATTTTGTTCGCTCTACTCCTGGTCTCTCGACTGGTGGAGCTGAACAGCACTGAGCCAAGTCAAAACTTGGACGGCCACCTGTAGAGGAATGAACCTGGGGTTTGCAGCTTCATCCCAGAAATAATTCACCATGACGGAAAAGTAACACATTCTGGGCCCTCACCTTCCTCTCTCTGGCACCAAAGCCAGGTAATAGGGGGAGGTTTAGGTTTCGGCTTAGCTGACTTTTGCAGCAGATTACAAGACACTGATGTGTGTTGGTGAGTCACAATGGGATCCGATGAACCAACGTCGTTTATTAATGTACCAGTTTACCACTCACGTCAACGGTGACACCAATACAGTATTCAAACATTCAGTAGCTGTATTATTCTTTTGATGTATGAAATACACTATGCTACTTCGCTTGTTCTTTTTTCAAGACACTGCGAGTGTTAATTGTTCAGCAGGCTGTCCGCGTTATGGACAGAAATGAGAAACATAAAAATGCTTAAAACTACCCCTTAAGCAGTAAAGAATTATTTCTTACCAAACGGAGAGGGGAAATAGCTGCGAACATTAGCATTTCAAGAGGACACTTACCTTGAGCTTCGTTAGTAAGTGACTCTTTCACTGACACTGGAAAACTGAGAACCAAGTCAACAGCCATCGTCGTTTATTAGTGTACCAATTTACCAGTCACGTCAACGATGACACCAGTATCCAAACAATTCAGTAGCTGTTGGTATATGTAATATACACTATGCTGCTTCCCTTGTTCTTTTTTCAAGACACTGTGAGTGTTAAAAGTTCAGCAGGCTGTCCGCGTTATGGACAGAAATGAGGAAACATAAAAATGCTCAAAACTATCCCTTAAGCAGTAAAGAATTATTTCATACTTTTGGGGAAATGGCTGCGAACATTAGCATTTCAAGAGGGCACTTACCATGAGCTTCATTAGTAAGTGACTCTTTCACTGACACTGGAAAACTGAGAGCCAAGTCAACATTATGTACTGAACTAAAAGCTTATTTTGAATCACGTTTTCATCGCAGCGACAGCGGAGATTCGACCTTTTGGCCAAGGTAATTAATTCCATAGGTGATTCCCACAACCACGAAAATAAACTAAACAGCTTCAGAATTTTTATTACTGGCAAGCTGCTTCTGCCCAGTGCTGTCAAAACTAACAAACAAAGCTAGCGAACAGTTGCTTATACATGGACCAAATTCTGATGCATTTCATGATAGAACCTTGTGCTTTTCATGTTAGAGTCGTGGCTGGTGTTTGGGAAGTAGACCAAGGAACTGAAAGTCCCCTGGTTACATTTACAAATCAGAAAAGATGCAACAGAAATAAAATGATTAAAGGAAAAAATATCTTGGGATAGAAGAAAAAAACGAAGTGCAACTGGGCATTGCATGCAACTTTTTTTTATAAACAAGGACTTCAAATTTTCAAGCAAATTTACAACAGAATCCAACAGTCTAACAAAACCGAACCATATGTGGGACGGGATTTCATATAAGAGTACAAATAATCATCTAGGTTGTCCATGTCACAATTATAACCTTTTACTCGGAGATGTAGGCAAGTGTTGTCCAGAATCTGTAACATTTCTGGGATCTTGCAAAGGATCTACATATTGCTCTCAGCATCAACCAAGAGGTGGGCAGTTTTTAAAAAAAAAACATGCACAAGGGTTATCAGTGAAAACATTAAGCTATACAAGGTGGGAGTGTCTGATTGATAGTGTTAAAGCTCTTCGTTATCAGATTGGAGAAGTATGTGATATACCTGTGGATGTATCAGAGATGACGCATGAGCCCAAGGTGGAAGCAGAAGCTGAATCTGTAGCAAACCAGATAAAAGACAACAGATTTTTGGTTTCTTTGATATTTTGACATGAAGTACTTACAAGGTGAAACAAAAGACATCGATGAAGGCATGGATTCGTTTGAAAAAACTATTATCATGGCTAAGAATTTATAGAGGGGGGTGGGGTTTAATGATGTTCTTGCAGGCGTAAATAAATTAGTTGAGGCTGCTGAATTACCATTGGAGTTTGGACCATTTCAAGAAGAAAAAAAAAAACTACGTAAAAGGAAGAGAAAGTTTTCATATGAGGCAAAAGATCAACCTTTAGATGATCCAAAAGAAACATACAGAGTTCAGCGCTTCGGCTTGCTGATAGACCAAGCTGTTCAGTCTATGGAGTCTAGATTTAAACAGCTTAAAAGCCAAGTAAAATGATTTGGACTTCTAAATAACTTTCAAAGTTTACGTAGGGCGGAAATAAGGAAATGCATAGCGGACCTTGAAGCAGCTTGAACACTTTTTTGAACTGACACCACAATAAAACATTACAGATGGAGAAGCAGTCACTGAAACAACTGAAGACGTGGACGGCTGCTTTCTGTTGGATGAAGAACTTGTGTCCTGGAAACTCTTCTTCCCTCCAGTGTCATTAAGCTTCAAGATCTGTTTGCATAGCTGGTAGTAAACGAACGATTTACAGCATTTCCTGATGTTTTGATTGCTCTGAGGACTTACTTAATGCCTGTGACAATCGGGTGAAAGAGGTTTTTCAGAACCAAAACTAATTAAAACATTCTACGGTTAACAATTTCACAAGGGAGACAAAACAATTTGGCGATGCTATTTATAGAAAATGCCATGGCTTAAACTATTGACTTTGAAATTATTTTGAAAGACTTTGCCAATAAAAAAAGCCGGAAGTCTTTTTCTAAGAGACCTCTGTATAAACAGTGTGTTTGTAATCGCCTTACCTTGTAATAAAAAATAAACTTTCATGTTATCTTTCAATATTTAGTATATCAATCGTTTAATGTTTTATTTTTTGGTTAAATGTACTACATGAAATGTAAATATACATACAACAGTTTTCAGTTTTCTAATTGGGCCCCTGCAATTCCTAGCAACGGCCCTGTATATGCAGATATATATATATATATATATATATATATATATATATATATATATATATATATATATATATATATATATATATATATATATCTATATGTGTGTGTGTGTGTGTAGAGGAAAAGAGCTAATTCTAAATTCTTTGTCAATGTACGCAGTGAAACAAAGGAAACAACTAGACAAATAAAAGTGAGCAAACAGAAATGACATACCACGCAAGGAAGAGATTTTTATACATTATAAAAACCATAAAATATATAATTTTTCCTAAAATATAGATAAATTCCCTTGTAAAACAGATACATTTGCCTACAAAACTTATACATTTGCCTAGAAAATAGGTACATTTGCCTGTAAAACAGATACATTTGCCTACAAAACATATACATTTGCCTAGAAAATAGGTACATTTGCCTGTAAAACAGATAGATTTGCCTACAAAACATATATATTTTCAAAAAAAAAAGATAAATTTTCTTGTAAAACAGATACATTTGCCTACAAAACATATATATTTTCCTAAAAAATAGGTACATTTGCCTGTAAAACAGATACATTTGCTTACAAAACATAGACATTTGCCTAGAAAATAGATACATTTGCCTGTAAAACAGATACATTTGCCTACAAAACATATACATTTGCCTAGAAAATAGATACATTTGCCTGTAAAACATACATTTGCTTACAAAACATATACCCTTTCCTAACAAATAGGTACATTTGCCTGTAAAACATATACGTTTGCCTAAAAAATAGAAACATTTGCCTGTAAACCAGATTCATTTGCCTATAAAACATATACATTTTCCTTGAAAACAGATACATTTGCCTGTAAACCAGATTCATTTGCCTATAAAACATATACATTTTCCTTGAAAACAGATACATTTGCCTGTAAACCAGATTCATTTGGCTATAAAACATATACATTTTCCTAAAAAATACAGACATTTGCCTGTAAAACAGATACATTTTTTACAAAACATATACATCTTCCTAAAAAATAGATAAACATTTGCCAGTAAAACTGATACATTTGCCTACAAAACATATACGTATATGTTTTGTAGGCACATGTGCCTGTTTTATAGGCAAATGTATCTATTTTTTAGGAAAATGTATGTGTTTTGTAGGTAAATGTACATTTGCCTACAAAACATATATATTTTCCTAAAAAATAGATACATTTGCCTACAAAACAGTCCAGCATGACAGGTTCCAGACTTCACTAAAATACCTTCTCTACTGGGAGAGAACGCTGTATGTTGAATGGAGTTATTCCGTCAAGATTTTATTTCAAAGTGTAGAATGACTGTGTTATGTTTGCGGATCTGAACTATATTATGCTGCTATCTAAAATTATCGCAGCATTATCGTTCTCATAAGATAAGTTGATTCTTTTCTGGTCACTAATTCAAGTGGAGGCAGAAAACCACTCCACCAAGGTCATGGGTATACGTAATTGGGGTACACGAAATTCCATCAGTCATACAACATACAGATGTAGATTCAACTTTCATTTTTCAATATGCACAACTTAGCAGTGAGGGCAATCAACTGATAAACTTATGACGAGTATCAATGCAATTAACAGCCAGTTTTTGTTTAATTCTTTTGTTTGAATCCAAGTTGATCTGGAGGAATAAATATATATTTTCTACTTTTTCCATTTTAACAGACTCATGTTGAAATTAGGTAAGGATAAATATACCACTTCCTTACTAACTGTAGGGACACACTGTCTAGGTTGATAGTGATCAAGAATACCCTCAGTAGTTTGTGAAACAGTTGTTTGCTAGCAGGCAATCTGTCCGCAGGCATAATGTCCGGTAGGCATAATGTCCAGTAGGCAAACTATCCTTAGGTGTAATGTCCAGTAAGCGTAATGTCCAGTAGGCAAACTATCCTTAGGTGTAATGTCCAGTAAGCGTAATGTCCAGTAGGTAAACTATCCTTGGGTGTAATGTCCAGTAAGCGTAATGTCCAGTAGGCAAACTATCCTTAGGTGTAATGTCCAGTAAGCGTAATGTCCAGTAGGCAAACTAGCCATAGGCGTAATGTCCAGTTGGCAAATTATCCTCAGGTGTAATTTCCAGTAGGCAAACTATCTGTAGGCGTAATGCCCAGTAGACAAGCTATCCGTAGGCATATTGTCCAATAGGCGTAATGTCCAGTAGACAAGCTATCCGTAGGCATATTGTCCAGTAGGCATAATGTCCAGTAGACAAGCTATCCGTAGTCATGATGTCCGGTAGGCATAATGTCCAGTAGACAAGCTATTCATAGGCATAATGTCCAGTAGACAAGCTATTCATAGGCAGTGTCCAGTAGACAAGCTACCATAGGCATAATGTCCGGTAGGCATAATGCCCAGTAGACAAGCTATCTGTAGGCATAATATCCAGTAGACAAGCTATCCATAGGCATAATGTCCAGTAGACGAGCTATCCGTAGGCATAATATCCAATACGTGTAATGTCCAGTAGGCAAGCTATTAGGTATCTGTATTTTTTATTGGCTATATTGTGCGTTGGTGTGTGTACCGTTTAAAATGCCGAGTTGGGTTCAGTACACGTTTGCATTATAAAGTTCTTTGTGACTTTCTTATGACAAATACGTAATGTTTTATAGGCAAATGTATATGTATCGTAGGCAAATGTGACTGTTTTATAGGCAATGTATCTTTCTTTAGGCAAATATATCTGTTGTATAGGCAGATGTATGTTTTGTAGGCAAATATATCTGTTTTATAGGCAAACGTATCTATTTTTTAGGCAAATGTATATGTTTTATGGTTTTTATAATGTATAATTTTCTCTTGCATGCGTGGGATGCCATGTCTGTTCGCGCACTTTTATTTGCCCAGTTCTGTTTAAATAATATATAAATAAACACGGGTTCAAAAGAAGACTAAATGGTAGATGTACGAACTCCCAGTAAAAAAAAAAAACTGTTTGATTTGTGTATATAAATGTCTTGGCTGGATGTTTGGTTTGTAGATTTTTGTATAGGAAAGATACGGTTTTATGCAGCCAAGGCCTAATTGATTTAAGAAAAGCAGAAATTTTAGCAGCCACTGCAATCACGCTCAAACTCGGGCATTTAGAGAGAAGGGTTTATCTCGGTTTACCCTTTATTATTCATATAAATTTCTAATATCGTACATATATGGCGATAATACAATATCAAGCGATTCGTCTGGTGCAACTATTTTCGAATAATGGACATGTGAGTTATTCATAATGACCTTTGCATTGCACAATTCTTTAGGGTACTCCCAAAGTAAAGTCAAGGTTAAGTATTACTAAAAATCAACTACCTATTTCACTTACAATAAACACTTTTACCTTGCGAGCTTCGGTTTTTTGTCGCCGAGCAAACCGGTTCCACTCTTCGGAGCTGGCCCTTTAAAGCTTTTTCTACTCTCATTGCGCTCCTAGATTTTATAGTGACGAATAGACCACAGTCCCTGCAATGTGTTGTCATGTGGGAAGCCATGATCTTGTTGTCATGGGGAGATGGACGTTCTTCGGAAGCATCTTTCCTGTGTATTTGCGATATGGATTCAGTTGACTTCAAAACGTGCTTTGACACTTAACTTTACTCGCTTCAGTAAGTTATCGGTGTTAATCACCTTTGTATCGAAGAAGCAGTTTTATACGTTTGTTGACATCGTCGTTGATCGTGGAGATAGTTTTCTATCTACCCACACACATACCTACATATACATACGTATATTTGTATATATTGTATAGATACGTAATAAACATAGACATATTTTGTGTTTTTTACTATCTCTTTCTCTCTCTCTCTCTCTCTCATACTTTTTCTACCACATTGATTAATAAATGAAAACTGTTACATTGTATTGTGCACAGTCTTGTAATTGATTACGTCCTTTTGGGTTAATAGTAAATATTAGAGAGAGGCGCTAGAAGGAGAATGTGAAATAACAGAGTCTAGGTTTTTAGAAGAAATTTTTTTATGGGAATATGAATATTATAGTAGGAATGTGTAAACTTCATCCATTTATTTTCCAAGAAATATATGTGAGTTTCGCGGATATTAAGTGTTTTGCCTTCGCCTAAGTGTTTCGTTAGCCCACTTATTAGAATGCTAATGGAAAATTCATAGTTATTTCTCAAGCGTTTGAGTAGAGCAGTGGTAACTTCTGAGGACACAGCAACTCAGATCCTTACTAACGCTACACTTTGTGAACTGAAGTCATTAACTAAATAAATAACCTTGGTCATTCTTATCTACAACCACTGAGGAAACCTCACAGTCCTTTTCAGATTCTTTACCCCATCTTTACGTAACTTTTTCCCTTTGATTTCCGTTGGTATATACAAAAATACCGTGCATTCCAGACTAGATAGTACTGCAAGTTACTCGTATCACCTTTGCACTACATCATTCTTTAGGTGCCCCCTCTCTCTCTCTCTCTCTCTCTCTCTCTCTCTCTCTCTCTCTCTCTCTCTCTCTCTCTCTCTCTCTCTCTCTTTTCCGTGACCTGACTTTTCCTAAATCTGTCGTCAGCCCTGGGGATGGCTCATGCCCATGAAACATTAACGTGAGAGGAAGAGGGACTACATAATTATCTGGTCAGCTAATGATGGATGGCGCGACATTTGGAGAAGTCAATTGAAGGCATAGGTAAGACTTCTTCCAGGTGTCACCCAGTGTGTTTAGTTCAGCTGCCTTCCCTCTGTTCTACCAGATGAAGAGGGTCATCAGCAGGCTCTTAGTGCCCCAGTGGCTAAGGATGGTGCTGTTGGCTGTGCTCTGGCCCCAGTCAGAGTGGTGCAACAACCTATTCCACCTACTGACAGACATCCTAAGAGAACTGCTTCCCATTCCAACTCTTCCAGTATAAGAGCACTACGGGAGATTCCATCAGGCAGTAAGCTCGCTCCACCTACACAGGAGGAGGCTGTTGAGCAGCTTCTCAGAAAGAAGAGATTGTTTGAAGATGTTGCAGGTGCCATCTCAGACACCTTCAGACCTTCGTGTACATGAATGTACCAGTGGACGTGGACAGTCCTCTGTAACTGGTACCATATGAGGGGTTATAATCCTCTCTAGACCACTATGAAGAAGGTACTAGACTTCCTGGTATTTGTACGCCATGAGAAGGCTCTCCTGGTTGTGGCAGTCAAGGGCTACTGGGTGGCCCAGGCTCGTGTCTTCAGACCAAGGGGATAGATCTTACCAACACTTCGAGCGGAAGTGCCCACCAGGAGAAGTGGGAGCTCCTGAGTGGGATATGTTAAGCTTTTCTCCAGTTTGAGACTCCCTCTTTACGAACCCTTGAAGAAGAAATCAGGTGGAAACCAGATGTTGAAGACTGTGTTTCTCCTCTCCCTTGGCCAAGAGAGTAAGAGTGTTGCATGTCCTCTCAGACAATTTTACCCATTGTGTAGACTGGTCCTCCCTCTCCCAAACCCAGAACCCCTCAATCCTGAACCTGAGGTTCAAGTGGTTCTCAAGCCCGTTGTTCAAGGACTTCATCGTCGACAACAAGGATGAGATGGTCCTATACCCAGTCAGAGCTTTGAGATACTACCTGAAATGCACAGTCCCCACACAACCAACTTATAGGCGACTCTTCATCAGTATGGGTCAAGAGAAGAAAGAAGTCTCTGAGAACATTATCTCTTTCTGGCTGAGGGAGATCACTGTAAGGGCATAAATTCTGCAGTGGTATTTAAGAAGAACCACTCCAACCTACAAGTACGAAAGGCAGGTATTGAGTAGAAACAGTCAACCTTCACATCCCCTACCTGAGGGACTTGGCCAACAAGTCCTTGGGCATCCTCACCTTGGGCCCAGTAGTGGCAACCCAGCACGTGGTATAGTAGCATCGGCCCCAGCAGGGCTGAACTCGACAATGGACCAGGAGCATTGCAGCTACCCCAGGCAGACGTGGTAAGTACAGTAAAGTGATATTCTGGTATTGGTTAGGATATGAACCAAAGCTTTCATAAGGAATTTGTGCTTCACGACTGTCCCTTGTAGTTCTGGTCTCTCCCAGTCTATGGAGAGGGACAGAGTTGCGGGTGTTGGTTCACACAATAGAAAAGTAAGGCCGGCCAAGTTCATGAGTGACTCATAAGCCTATGCGATAGCATTTTGTTTTTCTTGTTAAGTTAGTGACAGCCAAAGCATGTCTAGTGAGATTCCATTTATTAAAGCAAAGGTTTGTATCTTAGGAAAAGCATAAATTACTTTTAAAATTTGGTGTAAATATATATTCCATAAGCATGATGACAAAAAACTACAGTATACATCCATGCCAAGCGCATTAATCCCTGTAGGAGGTTAGTGCCGTCAGTCACCTCACGTGGTGTGATGTAGGCATTACTTAAGGTTCTTTGAAGCGTCTCTTCAGCCCCTAGCTGCAGCTGCTTTCATACTTTTTACTGTACCTCCGTTCATATTCTCTTTCTTCATTCTTACTGTCCACCCACTCCTAACAGTTGATTCATAGTGCAATTCCCGGAATATAAATCGTTTACTGCGAGATAATCTTTGACCTATATAGTTCAACTCAAAGAGTCACGTTATGAATCTGTCTACAAAGTTTTATCAAATTCTTTTCTCTCTTTTTGGATTTCCTGGTAACATACATAAGCATATAGTTACTAGTAGGACAGACAAACACCAGTGAGAAGATTACCCCCTTCCAAATTAGTGCCTTGATAACGGAATTCCCATATATGGTCACATAAAACACACATGGGTAAATCTGTTAAAATTGTCATGCAAATTGTAATTACCTGTAAAATGATGCATTTTCCATCTCCAGTTTCATCAAGTTCCAAAGTATACTAAAAAGATGCCACTGGATTTTGGGGCATTGCTCGGCAGTTCTACCAGCTATTCCTTGCTGTCATTACTCATATTATTTACCATGTCTTACACAAGTACTTCGTCACTGAGAGAGACTACTCTCTAATATTTTTCTTTATGGACAGCACTTGTCAGTCAGTATTTAGTTTGTATTTCGAGTAAAAGCAAAAGCTTATTTTTCGATCTAATAATCTACAATATCAATGAACTCCTTGTGAACTTTGGAGCTTGTGTAGAATCAGTGACAAGAAAAAAATGCACTTCAGTGCAACAGGTGAATGAAAGCAGTAGATTTCATATATTGTGTGTATGGCATATATTTATCGAAAAGCAAGAACTAATGCAGGTGAAGCGTTATCGAGACATTTTCTTCAAATGCTTTTAACCCAAAACTACACCCAGAACTTTCTTGAAAAGCCACAGGAGAGTGAGCAAAGACAAAATGGCAACTGAGAGGGACAAAGCTAACACATCCAGCAGGAGTAGTTGTACCCAGGAGAGGCTGGCAGCAGGGGACCTCAACTTCGGGGCTCCTCTGTGACGTATGACGTACTCCGTCCAGAACACTGCTCGTTCTACAGGAGAATTTAGCTGGTCCTTGTATAACCTTGAAGTCTTCGCTACATTTTCTTTGTACCTGCAAAAAAATAAGGAGACTGGAATTTGATTCTGTTTTCTTCAATGAAGAGTTAACATAATAATAATAATAGTAATATCCTTTATTGCGGCTGAGAGCCATATACATGAAATATACAGATACAATACACACAATCTAGATAGATAAGGCAACATGACAAAAATAATAATCGGCACTATCCACACAATTGCTGAAGAAGTAGAAAAAAAAATAGAATTCATAATAATGGTAATGACAGTAATTATATGGAGAATAATAGTAGAAAAAATATATCAAAAATTACAACAATGAAAAATACAGATTGCAGACGATTCATTTCCAGCTGGGGACCTTAGGTGGTTACAGAAGTCAGGTCCAGGAGGCTAAAAACGAATATTGAACATTGTAAAACTCTGCAATATTAATCACAGTAATAATAAAAAAGTAAAAATACAAATAATAACAAGAAACGTAGAAACATAATAATAATAATAATGGAAAGAGAAACCCACAAGATTCTTGTGTATAACTTGTTTACTGGTAAATATTTACGTATTACTTTGATCTCGAGTACTTTCAGGTCCTAACTGTGACCCTTTTTCAAGAGATGAGGTAGTCAGGCTGGTTCAAGGCCCAGCAATCTTCTGGAACTTCTTCTCCCCGTGCTGTCATTTATATGATGGCTGTCCTGATTTCCATTCTCTTGAGAGTTGTTAATCTCCTCCTGTCGGTCTGATATCCTGATCTGATGGTCAGTGGTATTAATCCTTGTGGTATGTGAGTAGTCATCAACGGTCTGTTGGGCAGGAGACCTAACCTCCAGATCAGAAGGGTCGATCTTAGCTTCTTTCAATATTAAAGATCGGCTTATGGGATCTTCTGAGGTAAATCCTTTGTTTCCTTCTATCACTTTAATCTGTTTGATGAGTACCCCTTCCACTACCCCCTAAAGGATCTGGTGTTCTGTTGGTTTTTAAAATCCCAGTTAACAGCAGGTGGGTGATCAGTTAGGGGGTTCATGGCAGGGAGGGATGGGGTACTGAATGACACCTATAAGGGGATGTGATCATAACCGTTGCAAGGTCGCAGCGAATGTTGCAGGTCACAATAGAATCATGAAGTTGAGGGGACGTGATGCAGTGGTCCAGCCAGGAGGTTGCAACTGTGTCCGTTCTATTTTGTACATAGGTATAGGAGGAGGGGGGCAGGAGCATTACATGGCTAATTTGAAGAGCGTGATTTTGACAGAAGCGAGTAAGTTCGTTATAAAATTGTTTTGTGGGGTGAGAATTAAGGTCTGCAATTATACAAATATGATCAGCAGTAGAATTGTGAATAATGTTGTGTAACTCGCCTAGGATCATGCAGTATTGGTCAAAATTATTGTTCTTTTCCCAGGGCATATAAACATTAATTATTAAGATCCCAGAGTCCCCTACAGTCACTTGAAGCCCCAGCAATCTATCACTCCTCTAGGTCAACACATTCACCATATTGGCCAGCTACGATGTGATCTGTAACTTGCATCGATGAGGTCGAGAAAGCTCTTAAAGTCTTCGTGCACTGAATAGCAGATAGCAAGGTCATGAGGCCAGAGGAGCGTTTCTTGTAATGCAATGATGCCTTTGAAGCCTTTGCAGAACATGTTTAGAAGAGGAATGTTCCTCTTGAGGCCAAAAATATTCCAAGAGATTATACCTAGTGTATCCATAGCAACTCACGAAGATGGGAAATGAATGAGTTGATCATTTGGGTGGATGGGAGGTTGGCCAAGTGGGGTGGGCATTCACTCAGCTTGGGCGGATGGCTGGCACTTGTGGTAGAAGGCGAGTCTGCGCCTGAACCCCTGCTTGGGGTGTCAGTAAGTTCCCCTTGGTGGGGGGGGGGTCCCAGATTAGGTTGTATCTTACAATGCCTCTTCTCAACTTAAGATCAATATTGATGTAGATTAGGGTCACAGCATGACTTCCACTGGAGCTTTAATATCTTACTATTTGACTGACTTGCAGAATGTGTTTATACAGAGTTGATTTTCATGAAATCTCATTAGCTGGTTACTTAAGCTCCCAAATAATACATGAAGTTTCTTTTGTGTAATTGCTAATTAATGAAGAGAATGAATGATATGGATATGTATGACGTATGACGTATTTTAAAGGTAATCCATATGTAAGGGGTAAGCAGTACAAAATATATGGAGAAAATATATCATAATATTACGTCAACAATCTTGTTAAGAAACCATAACAGATCAGGTACCAAAAATGGAAAATAAAAACTTACTTTGTGTTGTTCAAAACTTCTTCAATAGAACTGATGATGAGATCTACAGCTAAATCTTCATAATTGAGAGACAGACCCCATCCGTTAGCAACAACGCTTGCTCCATTTGTAGGCTGATCCCCAAACAGGGGCAGTGCAACCACAGGAGTCCCATGGTACAACGCCTCTTGCAGACTGAGGAGCCCTCCGTGGCTTATGAATACTCTCACATTTGGGTGACCTGAAAAGTCGCGATAGAGTTCCGTAGATACAAGCTTTCGAGCAATATCCAAAAGCAATTAATCTTATTGATTTCCTGTTTAAAGCATAAGTCCTGTACTATGATTACAAGATTACAATACTCGCCTAAAATATCTTGTTGTGGGAGCCAGGGACTAATCATGACATTTTCTGGAATTCCAACTAAGTCAGTTTCGAATTTCCAAAGAATCCTTTGGTTTAATTTGGAAAAAGCTTCAATGAACATATTCCTGTACTTCACTGGCATTGTATTCCCTATTGTAACTGAACCAAGGCTGAAGTATATTACACCTGCTGAGCCTGCGCCTTCAATCCATGACTCTAAGCCCTAAAATTAAGAAAAATGGCATTCATAATATGAATTAACTGAAGACTGAAAATATGTTGAAGTAAAAGACAACTTTTGTCAGGAAAAATATAAAATAGTTTTAAAGACAATTAGGTAATAATACCGTTTACATAGAAATCTTTACATCAGACTCTCGAAGTGATCTCAGAAATTTTTCATTTTAGGTATACATTTTTTTATATATTCTATATACAATGTACCATAAATTGACAGTATAAAGCTTCTCATGCGAATAGACATCAGTCTCGCTAGCAGTGTCTTACCCCTGGTAAAGGTTTGGCAGGTCGGCAGTGCATCCCACCCACTTCCACCTGGGAAGGTAACAGGGGCACAGACAAGCCAGTTGAAAAATGGGAGTTCAGAAGGACTAAACTCTGATTTCTCTCTATGTCTAGAATGGGAGGAAGGCCTGGGAAGTGCACGTCGATCTACAATACAGTCAGTCAGACATTCAACATGCGATTAGTTTGTTTTCATGAGTATTCACACAGTTTTAACAATATTCATTGCACTTGAATAACAAATGAAGTTTAGAATGGATTATCATAAGAATGGAATCTCACCTCTTTCTGAACTGCTGGTATAACCTCCCAGTTTCTCCAGTAAAAGGGTCTTGCTATGCTGGCAACTGCATTGACAAGTCGTCCAAAAACGTGCCCACAGTTAGATTCATGAAATAAAGTGGGCACGTAGGCTGGGCTAAGTAGGTTTCCAAGGACAGCACTCTGCCGTGGATCCACGCCAGAGGTTGCCATGACAATGAATGGCATCTCGTGTACAAATGGGTACATGAACTGGAAACAGAGATGGAGTCAGTTTTAATTGTGCATAAAAGCAAAAACGGTCTCTATTCAAGGCTTCGGAAGTTATAGTTTTCTCTTTTGTAATAGGTCCCAGATTGTTTTTATAAAAAAAGAATCTTCTCTAATTTTAGTACAGTAAATCATAGACTGAATGGAATAAATCGTGGTTTCAACTGGGCTGGCAGAATAATGAACTTAGGTTCTTTATTATATAACGTTTGCTAATCAAAGTACAACCCCAAAAAAAAAATTAAATTCTACACTTGGAGAGGTTTCCTACTTTTCTCGAGTCTTAAGTTAGCTATGAATTTTTTTTAGTTATGAAGACTATTCTTCAAGACATTATAATGTAACCCTAAATTTAATGTCTTCAGCAGCATTTGGAGTATATGAATATCCAGTGTTTACAACCAGTGTTACAATAACAATATAAAATTATCTTTTTAAAAGAATCATGCAGTTAAGTATACCTTAGTTTAACCAGACCACTGAGCTGATTAACAGCTCTCCTAGGGCTGGCTCGAAGGGTTAGATTTATTTTACGTGGCTAAGAACCAGTTGGTTACCTAGCAACGGGACCTACAGCTTATTGTGGAATTTCTGTCACCAGAAATGAATTCCTCTATTCATTGGCCGGTCGGAGAATCGAACGCAGGCCCAGCAGAGTGCTAGCCGAGAACGATACCAACCCGTCCGATGAGGAACTGAATCATGCAGTGCTTTAAACTTGCAACACAGAAACAAGATTTTCTCAAGTAAGATAACCAGCCATATAATATTAAAATCATTATTCCAAAACTGCTTTATGATAGTAAAGATGGCCTCCTTAATCTTAAAGCAGTTTGTGGTTCCTGCTTGGGCCAGTGGGTGGGAAATTGGAAGCCTGTAAGTACTGGACTACCCTTATTTGCCCTGTAATATCATTTGTACTCTAAATATACTTTACCAGTATCGTCTGTCTAATAGTTACACTGATGCCTTAAATAGAATTTGTCTACAATTACTGCAATAGCAACATCACCCATGTTGTAGTGAGAACATTCAACAAAAAACTTTACTGGTCTCACCGAACTTATTTTCATACCCTAAACCTGCTTTACAAATTCTAGTTCCTCATTGGACGGGTTGGTATAGTTCACGGCTAGCACTCTGCTGGGCCCGCGCTCGAGTCTCCGGCCAGCCAATGATGAATTAGAGGAATTTATTTCTGGCGATAGAAATTCATTTTGCGGTATAATGTGGTTCGGATTCCACAATAAGCTGTAGGTCCGGTTGCTAGGTAACCAGTTGGTTCTGAGCCACGTAAAATAAGTCTAATCCTTCTGGCCAGCCCTAGGAGAGCTGTTAATCAGCTCAGTGGTCTTGTTAAACTAAGGTATACTTAACTTCTTGTTGGGCTGTCATTTAATGACTCTGTTATGTCCAGTATGCTTTGTTAGTTTTGGCAGTCTCATAGTAATACTGACATTTTGATTTGAAGTTTGCTTGACAAGTTTTGCCTTGCTTGTAGTGACGTGGTCTTATCGCCATTGTAGTGACACTAACTTTAGATGTGTTTCCTCCCCAGACCAGTTTCTCTTTTAGAGAGCCTGGTAGCCTCTGCATCACATTGTACGTTTCACAGAGACATTGGTAACATGAGTTTGCATTTCCAGCTTTGTCCTGCCCTTTACACACATTTTTATCCTAAATATCAAATGCCAGAATTGTTTGCCTTATATTGCAACGATATTGCAATTTTGATTGGAGTCCTCATGGCTTTTATTCTTTACCGAAACACTGGAAATCTTAATCATTTTCACCAACGTCGTTTATTGTGAATTGACCTTTTTACCCTGAATATTTTTTCTCCAGTTATTTGCGACACATACAATAGTATTTTACTTATGCTTCTCCAACCTTGTCTGCCTCATCCAGACCTGTATTTACCTTTACAGGTTTATCTGCTTCATAGTTATACAAGCAAAAGGTCACAAGAGGAGAATGGTTAATAAACACTG